>NC_081197.1:5871417-6132703 GCF_902713425.1 Acipenser ruthenus
CTAGGATGTGGTTCTAAGCATCTTAAAGACAAGCCCAGTCTTCAATTAAAGGTACACACCCTCTAGTCCAGGGCTGTCCAATCACGGTCTTGGGGGGCCATTCCACTCCAGGTTTAACAGGTAAAATTAACTACTTTAGGGTCTGAATGGAGGTTTCACTGGCTAAGTTAAACTATTTAGAACAGGGTTGGAACAAAGATCAGGACTAGAAGGGCCAACTTTGGCCACCCCTGCTCTAGTCAGTTAAGCTGTAACTCACAGACTTCTTGGCAATTAAGAGGATTAGCAGTCTCCCAGGGAAAGAGAATCAAGGCCAAGAAAGTATACTTTTTTGTCTGGTAATTCAATAATATTGCTTCAAATGGTCTAGTAATTATAAAATCTGAGCCCATTTCTTGTCTCTGTGTCTCTTTGAAATGATGTTTTAGAAGCTAATTTTCAAGGAGGCAACAACAATAACTACAAATACAAAAAAATAAAATACAGGTTTACTTTATTCTTTTCAAGTTTGAAATCAAGCAAGGCACAGAAAAGGTCCAGCATAAACAAAAGGCATCATTTGATGATACATGCAATACAGTAATATTCAGATAGTAAGTAATAGTCCATATACAGGAATTTGTAGAAACATTTATAGGACATGCTGCAGTTAAAGTCAGACATTGTGACGTAAAGTAAAGCACATACTGAAAATACACTGTGATTTAGTGTGAAGCATATTGAACAATGCACCAGCTATCCTGGACCATTCCCCATTATTACCAGATCCCCAAATCCTTATCAATAGTCTTGAACATTTTAAAAGTTAAAGCATTGGGGTAGTTCATGTCATGAGGGAGTTCACATTTCAATTCTTATCTTTTAATTGTCTTTGCCGAGCAATGTTTGTATTTTGCAGAACTTGTCAAAAAGAAACCTTTTTTTAACGTTTCTCTGTTAATTATGTTAGCTTGTTATGTTTCGGAACTGCTTTGACTGATAAGAAGGGAATGGCTTAAAGATTTCTAGGAAATAGATGCTCGGAAGTCTTTCTTCAGTCGCAAGATAACAAGCTCCCTGTAGTCAATGTGCCTTGTCATTTCAGGTGCGGCTATAAAGTGCGGATCCAGGCGAGTTAAGATAGTGTCATAGTCTCACTACAAAGTATTTCACTAATAGGAAAGCTCTTCCCATCCTTTAAGACAATTTATCCACAAAAAAACATTGTAGGTTTTCTGATCTTCTTTCTAATGCTGCCTTCAGACAAAACTCATTCAAGTTATTACACATTCAAGGAGTACAGTGTGTCTCCAGATCCTAAATGCCATACCCCGATGTACTAAATGAACATTAATGATAGGCACTCAATGTGTTACACCATTAATTACACTTCAGTGCTTGCTTATTAGGGAGCTACCATTGGATCAAAAGTCTTTCATATATATATTATATTGAATGTATGGTGATGACCTACAGAATGTTTAATCAGAATGTTTAGAATGACCAAGGTTTTTCCACCTATGTCTAATACCATCAGTTTTCAGGCTAGCAGTTTCAGACATTGTTCCAAGCAAGGCACAGGCTGTGTGAGCTCATCCAATTAAGAAGCACTGTTGCTGCAAGGTAACATCATATAATGAAAGCCTGTGTAATGTGTCCCAGTTTGAGACTTGCACTCTTGTCAGTTCTTTCAATGGAAGAAGAATACTGTCTCCTTGGGGTATATTCCAGACACAGAGCAAGACTACCAAATTTAGATTTGTATATTCAGTTGCTCTACACAGCTGTGATCATTTAAATTCGTGTACCAAGGTAATGAAAATCAAACATTTAACAGTGCATGAGTGTCTCTGGTGCAACAGTGCATTTCTGGTTGCAAAAATATGTAAATGTCACCATTTAGATCAACTGAATAAACTCACTGTGTACTGAACATAGCATAGTTTCACAAGCAAGAGAAGTTGGCGATGATGTATTCAGTACAGTGTACTCTTTTCTGTCTCTCTGCAAACTTATAGATAACATGCCTCTTTTGCCCCATCCTCTTCGTAACCACAAAAATAAAGTAACCAGATTAGTCATTAACATGGGTTAACCTGTTAGCAGAACTCTTTACCGTAAATTAGTGACAAAAATTACTGCAAAACAGTTAAGGAATTGAAGCAAAAAACAACAGTGTTAATTCAGCAGCTTTATGCTACATTTCTCTTCACTATGCAGGTGGCAAATGCAAATGTGGCCACCATGCAAACCATTATGTAAACCATATTACTGTGCAGTTATACATTTAGGGGCATTTTCCGACTGTATATTAGCAGCTTCTAAATGGGCAAATAGTTAAACAGAGAACAAGATCACTTTGATTGAAGAAGACATCACAATGTGGATTGAATAATTGGCAGAAAATAATGTAACTGGAGACAGTGGAGTGAATGAAAATGTGAGCATGATCCTATTTCAATTACACAAAACCATCATCAAATGCAACAACATATTGTACAAAAGACTAAAGCAGATAGAAAAGCATGATGATCATTTATAGTTAAAAGCAGAATTCCATGTATGTATGGAAACTGAATCTGTGAAAGCCTCTATGCTTAAGTGAATGGGTTCTGTGTATAGAACATAGATGCTGCTTCATTAATATTCTCACTTCTTTGCCATGATGAGTCATTGATTTTTTTTTCATTGTTAACATCATGAAAACTTTTTACACTTACAACTTTAAAGTCTGTTTCAAAGCTTTTTTTTCAAAATGGCCGCTCTAGTGCACTGATAGTGTGAGATTATTGACCACATTGTCTAACAGGTAACACAGCAGTAACGATCCATGATGTGGTACGGAAAGGAAAAGCCAGAGCACTGATGTTATTTATTTTTTTAATTTTTTTTATCTCTCTTCCTACAGGACAGATCTCAAACCCCAGTGCACTAGAGAGGCCATTTTGAAAAAAAAAGCTTTGAAATAGACTTTAAAGTTATAAGTGTAAAAAGTTGTCAGGATGTTACCAATGAAAAGAAAAATTACAAGTATATTATTTAAACAGTTGTAGCAACACATGGGGATGTGTAACGCTATGTTTTTCAGAACCTTGCTACTTACTCTTTATGTTCAAAGCCGCCTCTCAGTGTATTTTATAACTTAAAAGGTCAAGGTGTATAGTTTAAATTCAAATAGAGGACATCCAATTTCACAAAACTAATTTTCTATAACATTTTATTGTGATTACCGATGCTGTAAATTGGGAAGTATGAGTTCTGCATCTTTATCTGACTCTTTTTTTTCCTAATGCATTATAGTGAACTTGCAATTTGTGAACCACTGTGGTGGTATTCATGTGTGTAATACAAGTGTAACCAGCAGAACATAACTAAATGTTGAACTGAGAATAATATATTTTTTTAGATCTGTAAAGAAAATCCGTTCACGTACTGGACTACATCACACAGCAACACTTCATTTAGCTGTTTGTTTTTCAAAAATGAAATCTCTGTAAATAGAAAAACCTCTTGTCTGGAGGTCAAAGATTAGCACAGCATCTGCTGTGTGCTCTTGCAGCATAAATATAGATATAACTAAATATGGCTCATATAGGGCAGAAACAATTGGCTGAGTGGCTTACAGCCGTCCTGGTGTAATTACTGCATGACATGCTTTATATTTACACTTTCTTGCTCACTCACCTCCTAGTTTCTCATATGCTCTGTTGCTTTGGTTGTTATAATTCAGCCACCACAAAGCACAACCCCACTAAATTGATATTTCTTGTTTCTGTTTTTCTTATGGCCCTATACTTTAAAAGTAGGTTCATTACCTAGACATATACATATTATAATTTAAGTGCTGTTAAATTATGTGATTAAATACATTTTTTTCTTTACTTTTTTCTATAGTTTTCTATAGAAAAAAATAGGATAGGTTTTCAATATTCTCTAATTATATATATAGCAGTAATATGAAGGCAGTGATGTTTCATTTTTATTTCATAAATCAGAATTTTTTTTTTTAGCAGTTTAGCAGAAAGGCATTTTTAAATCAAGTGTTGATAAACAAGTTGAAAAGAGTTTAGTATACAGAAGATGACAACTCTCTGACTTGGAGTCACTTAGAATATTAATGTGAAAAACTCTTTCTCCTAAAATATATTTTAGAATGAACTAAGATGGATCACAGCACAATACACGCTCATAAATGATATAAAAGATGACCTCTTTGCTCGTTGTTATTTATCAGAGTGGAATTGAATTTGGGATTGATTCGGAAGGATATAAGCAGAGGAAATGAAAGGTTATTTATTACCCTCTTTTATTCCATGACTTCAAACTTTGTGTCTCAATTCCAGAGGATCTTTTTAAACCTTTTAAGAATCCAATAGCATTCAGACCACATCCATCCTGTTGACCTGCCTTTGAAGATTCTGTCCAGGTGCCTAATTCATTAAAAATCAAGCAGTTACCAATATGATAACTAAGATAACTTACCCAATGTGATAGCTCTGTGCAAGGAATACAATGGGTGTGCATTATAATAAAATCCATTTCAGATTGAGATCGCGTCAGTGATGCTCAGTCAAAAGTAGAGAAGCAGAAAAATGTCATTTAACTTTGCATATATTAAAGGTTGATAACCAATAATGACTTGCTGTTCTCTCGGATAAATGCAGAAGACGCAGGAACAGCTTTTTCCTGAATTTGCACCACTCTGATAATCAGTGGTGACCAGGGATGCCACCCTGTTTTCCCTGGATCGTCCTGGGTTTTGAGGAAGGTGTCCTGGGAATTCAATATGCTTTCCCAGGACACTAAATGTCTATACCATAAATTGGGCACAGGTTAGTTGACCCGATATATAATATCACTGCAATAGACCCACAATATGAACTGGTTGTCAGTCCTATAGTAGTAATATTATCAGTGGCTCCTAATGGATGAATAGAGGATTTCTAATGAGAGTTTACACTTTTAACAGCCCCTCTTCTGTTCGGAGGTCCTGTTTCTTGGTACCTCAGAGGTGGCAGCCCTAATGGTGACTGGCATTCCCTGGTATACCTGGAAGGGTGATGTTGTGTTTCCTGCAGCGCGGCTCTACCTAGCAATGCTAATAGTCAGTACAGTAAAACAAAACTGAATGGTTTCCAGATCAAAAGCTTCCACGAGAAATTTTAAAAAAAGAAATATAAAAGTTAAAGAACAAAAAAGTATGCTTTAATCTTAATTGTATTGATAGGCTTGCTATTTTACATGGCTAGTTAATTAAAGCATATGCTTTAATCCAAGTAAAGGGCAAGTGCCAAGAAAACTGAGTCGGTGTTTGCAGTCAGATAAAGAGATAAGGGCTGAAACAGTATAAAAGACCTTCAATATATGTCGGCTCCAGTCTAATGACAATTCATAAGGATATTGGCAATGAGGTGCGTGCCAAAATTCTAATCCATGTGAAAATGTTAGCAGTTGAATAATGATGCACTCCTTTCAGCTTTAATATGCACACACTCAATTTCATTTTGATCAGGATGGAATACCTAAGAAGTCTAAACAGATAGTAATAATTACACAGTTTGGGACAGATCAGGTTCTCGGTACCTGAGACAGGTAAAACATACCAGAATGAATTGTATGTTGAAAAGCTTTGACTGTCCCAAACTCTCCCAGTGAACATGGAGTCATATGGTAACCCTAATGAGGATACTTGCAATACCGTAGTGCACATATCTAATGATACCTTAAAATCCCTTACTCATACTGTAGTAAAGCCAACATCTTAATTTGTCATGATTTAACCCATAATTTTGAAACAATCAATGGTAATGTGTTTCGTACAGGGATCTAGTGGAGGCACCTGGGTCTAATAGCCGCTTGGCCTGCCATCTGGAGTAAACCAAGCAATTGAGCCCCTGATGCCTAAATAAGGAAACCCCAATATGTAAGCAGGAGATGGGCATCCCTTACCTGGGATTTCTCAAAGTCATAGGCTCCATTTAGTAAGCCTAATTACTTAATACTAAAACACAATAATAAAATAATTTGACTCACAATTTGACAAGTCTTTATAATTTATCATGAACAGAATAGTGCTACTATGAACAAAAACATGGTTGCTCTTATTAAGTGATGAATCAATGCAGCGCTATTAATGTCAACAGTAAAGCATGTTGTAGTTAATATGCAATTGTTATTTATGAACTCTAAACTATACTTAAAACACATATATTTACAGATATGTTTTCATGTCATAAAATGACCAATTTAAGAAGGATTTGTGAAGGACTGTTTATTAAAGTGATTTTTTCATTAACTAAATCAAGTTTATAGTTCCTGAAACCTTTTTTTATTTTTTTTTAAAGAGGGTTATAAGTTTATTCTGCACTGTTTAACCCAAGAGAATGTTTATAAAAAACAATCCTTAAAAAAAAAAAAGATTCCTTAAAACCTTGTGAACAGAGTCCCTTATCCTAGAAGAAATACAGATCCGCATCTATGGAGTATGCTGGAATTGATTGGATGATTATTTGTGTCAGGTATAGAAAGCAGGGATGACACAATGAAAAAGATCTTACAGCAGTAATACTGTTGTTCCTTGTGTATTTCCATTCATCAGATAAGCCCTGTCGTTTGGAAGACCATCAGATAACACATCTCAGTATGTTCCAGTTAATTTGCTACATAACCACTGAAAGAGAGGTTGCAGGGGCTTGCAAACACATTGATTGGTTCCTTTATTCACTGAGGGTACCTTTTAGAGAGGTACCATATTTATGCATGGTGATACTACAGCTATGACCAAAGGTTTTGCATCAAAACATTAAAGAGGGTTAGAAATGTATTCTGCATTCTTTAATCCAAGAGAATGTTTATGACTTGGGATACTAACATATACATTTGCTTAAAGGTGTAAAAAGTAACTGTTGGGGAAATTCATTCAGTAAAAGTTTGTATAAGGCAAATTGATGGACCATTACATTTATACATGGGATTATCTGACTAAGCATGATTTTATGAAATAGCACATTGTGCTAATTATATCACAAAATAGATTCATATTATTGTCTCTATTTAAAAAGAAATGCCACTGAGGTATTTTCATTTGGAATTGATCAAATATATCATGGAGCTGGCTCCAACTTTTGTAAATACACTTTGGCTAAGATACATAACATACCTGTCTGTAGCAGTCAAATACAGTAGTGCTTAAGAGCAGTTCCTGGACTCAATGAAAGCACCATGACACAGGCTTCTTAAAACAGTGGAATAGTAATAAGAAGTATTCAAAATGATTTCAAATATCATGAAAAAAGTGCAGAGAGTTTTAAAAAGAAATAAGATGTAATTCAAAGCTCCATGCTCTTTATTAATGCTTCTTCTGTATACAGTATTGCTGTGCTATGCTATTGCTATTCTAGTATCTCAATAGTGTTTACTTCAGGGATCCCCACAGAACACATTCTCCAAACACAGAACGAACGCAAATATCACATACAAATACATGATTATACAATTGCCTTTATGTACACTTCAAGAACTGATCTCCATGACAACAAATTTGAATAAATGTATACTACTTGTTGTGTGAAGGACAGCAGTAACATTTATATCCCTCTTTTTCAATCATCATATTTTTTTTTCTCATAAATTAGATATTCATCAGCCATCTGCACAGCAGTCATGCGTTGAGCCTATTTAGCCCAGCATTTAAAGTGTGGTGTCCTTGAAAATAATGAGCTTTCTGAACTGACACTTTGCAAACATCTGGTAATTGCAGGTAAATGAAACAAATGTTAAGGTTTTATGTGTGGCTGGCTACGCTAGGATGCATGTATGTATTTACAGCTGCATATTATTTTTGGTTGCTTGTGTCATTTATATATTACATTAGTGAAAAAAAATATTAATGGACTGGATCTACACTTAATTAGATTATATGTATGCTGTGCTAAATATTAATCATACTGGCATTTTGTATCAGGTTATTAATTACATGATTTAACCATTTGGTCTTAAGGGTTTTGAGGCTGTGGAAAATAAATGATCCCTCATGATCCCTCTAGTGTCCTTCCAGAACATTGTCCATGCCCAGACATGGTTGTGGTGTTGAAGATTCAGCCCCAAACATACTGTTAATGAGGACCACTGGTGTATTTTCATTTGAAAAGTTCAATTCAAGCCTAGGGCCTGTAGATGACTGATATCAGTTGTAAATCTTTCAGATTTATGATTATTAAACCAGGGGATTTAATAAAGGTGAGCTCTTGGGGACACAGAGAAAGCACAGAGGCATTGGCATATGAAGAATACTGAACACGTTTATATGGTGATCGAAAAAAATGACATTGTGATTTAATAAAGAATATTGAAGGTGTGTATAATACTTCACTTCATATACGTCAATGTATGATTCCTGAATAAGTAAAATGGTTTCAAAATAATATAAACCTTTTACTTTTTTTGAAATGTTTATACATTTTAACAAAGTATACAGTAGTGTACAAACCAATCTCTCTCTCTCTCTCTCTCTCTCTCTCTCTCTCTCTCTCTCTCTCTCTCTCTCTCTCTCTCTCTCTCGGGAATCTGTCATGGCGCAACTGGAAATATTGGAGTTTTTTTTTTTTTTACAAGATAGCCATGACCCTGTGACTTCAACCACTTATGGTTTAACCGAAAGAGTAAATAAATCCAATATTATCAGAGAGGCCATGGCATGTGAGATGTATACAGTGTTACTATTATTTAAGAGAGAGGGAGAGACTAGACCTTAGGCGGAAATGTAGTTTACCTGATCCCTCACGTTTTTGCTTGTTTCTTTGTTTATTTAATGTTTTTCTCATTTTCATTTACCTACCTCCTCCCCTTTTCCACCCTAATGTCTGAAAGCAACACCCCTCTTTTGCCAGTGGTTATCTCCCTCATTAATCAGTCTCACTCGTGATTATTCTGCTCATCAACAAATAGAAAACACTTTCCAGTTTAAATTACTCGCCTTATTTAAGAGACAGTGATTGAACATTTTTAATTAATAAAAACAAGATTCTCCAATTGCCTGCTTAACATTCCAGAAACTCCCGGTGAGCTGGTGACCATAAAGAATTGGGAATTAAAACAAATATTCACTTAAACCCAGCTGGTATATAAAAATCTGCACAGGTTGGAATAATTTAGTATTGTAGGCCACAATTAATGAGTGTAGACAACAAACTCTTTAAAGCAAAGACATTGTTTGTTTTTTTATTCTTGAATCATGTTATCAAGCATTCATTTTGAACCGGCCTGACCATTTGAAAACCAAAAACTTATCAGCTCTGAACAGCATAGACCAAGGTTTATGGAAAAGGGAGGGTGCAAGTTTTTGCCACCATTTTGGCTCAACTGACAGCCTGTGCAACGGCCACTTGCACAATTCAAGCACATATATAAACATTGTTATCTAAAATGGCACCCTAGGAAAAGAAATTAAGAATGCTCATGGTTTCTTACCTGGGGAAATAATTACTTTTTTTTATTATTCCACAATTTAAATTGTAAATCAATTACACATGCCTCTAACTGCAATATAATCACACTGTGTACATGTGTGGTATTACATTGCAAATACACAACCACATGTGTAAAAACACTAGCAATTGCCAGGTTTTCAGTGTAGGCATAATAGTTGCCTTGCAATCTCACAACCAGAAGTATAATGTCACTTAATGGGATGCATTACCTAGACAACACATGTTAAAAAAAAGTTTGCCCACATTTTTCAAAAAGGTACAAAAAACCAAACCATTTTAGCAGTATGAAACAAGCAACAATTGTATAATCATGTTTGCACTTGCTTCAGGACTGACTTTAACTTCCCTCTGTTGAATATGCTGCTCAGAGGTCACAGCTCCACCTTGTGGTAATCACATTTATTACAGAACAGATCAAACCAGTTTAAATTGACATACTGAACTGTTCTTTGTTTGTTTGTTTGTTTGTTTGTTTGTTTGTTTGTTTTAAATGTGTTGGTATAATATTGAAATGCAAAATTGCAGTTTTGTGAAGTCCTCTGTGCACATTGTAAGTGAAGGTACATTATGGTGCCTTGTCTAGTACAAGACAAAGGGATATTTCTGTGTTCACTTTACCTTTGTGTATTCCAAGCTTTTCTGGCTTCTTGATTCATTATTTAATTACTTTTATCTTAAAAAAAACACCTTAACAGTGTTTTCTTTAAAATGCTCTGGTTCGCTAGTTACGGTACCAGTGAGAGGATATGAGCTGTTGTCAAATGCTTTACAAATTTATAGAGCCACACTTGGATGGGCGCCCCTTGGGTTTACTCCAGTCAAAATTAAAATTAAAACCCAACAGCAGACAAAAAGGTCGCTTATCAAACTAGGCAAACCGGTTTGTATTGTGTTATAATTCACCATATAAAACAATGTTTCCACAGAAGGTTTCAACAAGACAATGACAGCGGAAAAGCATTATCTGCCACCTTCTGGATAGATTAACTTTCTTCCACTGGGCAATTACAAAGAAGCTGCTTCCATAATCCAAACCATTTGAATTATCTGGTATGTAAAACATTAAAGTAAGCGTTGGGAGGGGGTCAAAGGGGGATAAACCAGAGTTCAGTACTGGGCCCTGTGACAGAGCAAAGGTTCTGTCCATGGGTGCACGTGTGTGTGTGTGGGGAGGGTGTGCATCGAACGAGCGGCTGGAAGTGCTGTATGTGGAGAAGAAGGCGGCAGGGGGAAAGCAATCACATCTGGGGTCTTTATTTAAAAGTCCAGTAGAAAAATGGTGCAACAGAATAGTTTTTTCAATCCAGTGAAGACACAGAAAATGCCCGTTTTGTTTTGTTAGTGTTTAATTTTCAGAATTCACTCAACACAGCTATCTTTGCTATTAAAACAATGAAGGTACTTGTTTGTCTCCTTGACTTCGTTTCTAGAGTGTTTCAGGTTATGGAGGAATGTTTTTATACGTACCCTTTAAAAACGGACACACTTTTACAACTTAGCTGGTTAAATTATGAACAGAGCATCGAATGTTTTCTAAAGCTAAACAAAGGCTCATTAATCAACATGTGTTGAAATGGATATGACAGCAAGCAATCTATTTCTTACTAGCCTCATGTTAGCCCCCTGTTTATCTAATATCGCATGCTGTCAAAACGAAGGATAAAAGGACCATATCTATCAACCTGTCAGTAAATTTAAATGTTAATTAAAGCAATAACCAAATTCATTATTTGCTGCCACGTCCATGGAAATTAGTTTTTTTTTTCTGACAAGTGAAGGTGAAGTGATTCACTATGTAGAGTCCAATGAGTTTCTGAGGTTTTGATTTCCTTTAAAAAAAAAAAAAAGGAACTGCTATCTGGGATGTGTTCTACCAAACCCATGTTCAAATTAACAACAGTTAAGATGTGTTGGGTGCTAAGTTAAAATGCATTTGAAATGAAAAGGCACGTATGTTAAAGGGGAGACATTTTGTAGCTACAGTTAAGCCACTCTGACACGATAAGGAAATACAGAAGACACAAATAGAATTCGATAACAGAAAACTCTGGTGAAAACATAAAGTAAACCAAGAGTGGTAGAATAACGCCTGGCATGTAACGACAGAGATCTAGTGAAAGCAAGCTTGTCCTGTATCAAGGCACCCTCAAAACTCTTCCATTTCACGTCCATCTTTCTTTTCAGATAGATGCTTTTTTTGTCTCCCTCCATCAGTTATCAGAGGCACGATCTCTAATCTCTAATTCTTTCAAGCCTCAGCTCACTTTCTGTACCAAATTTACCACTTCCCATCATTCAAGTCACTTCACAATGTCAATTAAGTGGAGTATTTAGCGAGGGGGTTGAGGAGAGCAAATGCCCCACAAAATGTTTTTTTTTTTTTTTAATTTCAAACTGTCGCTTAAAAATAGAAACAGATCAGGTTCTTCCAATCTGTCCTGTGTATTGGACTGCCTTGTAAAATTACATAGTTGGATATAATCAATTGCTCATCTGTTGAAAATCAAGAATATTTTAGAAGCCATACAGAGATATGAAAAGCCTACATAGCCTTACAACAGTATAAGGTTTCTGAACAAATTTGAATTGTCCTTGAATCTGAGGTATTTTAAGTGGAATCAAGAACATTGCTGTTTTGGTAACACTTTACATTACTGTTTACTGTGTCTCTAATTACTGTGTATTTACATAGTAGTTACATAGTAAATGCATATGTAATTACAATGGTAAGTACACAATTGTATCAGAAAAGGGTTAGGGTTAGGGCTATATCGTGCAAAAAGATAACTACGTGACTATGCATAATAACATTGTAATTATGTGTAAGTGCACATGTACTATATTTACTAAGTAATTACTACGTAAATACACAGTAATTAGAGACTCTTAATGCAGTGTTACCGTTGTTTCTTTCTCTGTGGGTTTAATTCTATCTGAAAGCGGACACACATGGATTTCTTTTGGATTATCACATCCAGAAAGAGTTACAATTCACTGTGCGTGGCTATTTAAGTAGCACAGGTGTGCATTCCCTTTGATATATCATGTTGCACTGCTCCTTATATTGAGGAGACAAAATGTACCCTGAGGACCTATCTTAAAAAACAACACAAAAGGATCTAATCTATACTGGCACATTGAAGAGCAAACGAACACATAACTTAAAAAGTCAGCATGCTTCAATATATAGGCACGACAACCCCATGTGGGTGAGATATAAAAATGAAGGGGCTTCCTGTCACTTTAGTTATGGGTTCCACCTTTCCTTTCTCTTGGTATGGGTTTGCAATCATTGCGTCTGGTTATGGGTGCCGCTCCTCCGATATTGAATCATTATCATGTTACTCTTTATTTACATGGTTAAAGGTTGTAAAACAAGAAGGTAATTAATGTTTGTAATTGTAGACATACTGTATTGATTTAATAATCATGATAAAGAGAACTTTGAAATATTAAGAAAATGGATCTTCCTCCTGTTCATTAGGAGTCAGCCATCAAGGATGGGGGGGGGGGGGGGGCTTTTTAATTAAAGAGAAAAAACAACAGGGAGACATTGGGTTTTAGCTTTAAAAATATTGATAGATGAAATGGTAGCCGTATTAGTCCAGAGATGATAGACAAAGAGAAGGAGATGTGATACCTTTTATTGGACTAACTAAACAGTAATTAATGACAAGCTTTCAAGACCTCACAGGTCTCTTCTTCAGGTGAAAATAGGAAAGAGAGATCTTTCCTACTTTCACCTGAAGAAGTGACCCTTGAGCTTCTTGAAAGCTTGTCATTAATTATTGTTTAGTTAGTTCAATAAAAGGTATCACATCTCCTTCTCTTAGTTTAAAAACACAAAATCAGTTTATTATTTGTTTATTTAGCAGACGCCTTTATCCAAGGCGACTTGCAGAGACTAGGGTGTGTGAACTATGCATCAGCTGCAGAGTCACTTACAATTACGTCTCACCTGAAAGACGGAGCACAAGGAGGTTAAGTGACTTGCTCAGGGTCGCACAATGAGTCAGTGGCTGAGGTGGGATTTGAACCGGGGACCTCCTGGTTACAAGCCCTTTTCTTTAACCTCCTTTAAAAATGTACTGATTATTATTATTTATTTCTTAGCAGAAGCCCTTATCCAGGGCGACTTACAATTTTTACAAGATATCACATTATTTTTACATACAATTACCCATTTATACAGTTGGGTTTTTACTGAAGCAATCTAGGTAAAGTACCTTGCTCAAGGGTACAGCAGCAGTGTCCCCCACCTGGGATTGAACCCACGACCCTCCGGTCAAGAGTCCAGAGCCCTAACCACTACTCTATTATTATTATTTGTTTATTTAGCAGACGCCTTTATCCAAGGCAACTTACAGAGACTAGGGTGTGTGAGCTATGCATCAGCTGCAGAGTCACTTACAACTACGTCTCACCCGAAAGACGGAATGTTTGATGTTAAAATATAGTGATACCACACTTTTCAACTCGGGGTTTGCAGAAAATCGGATTTACGATTCAGACAAAACATTCACATGAATTGCCTGGTGGTACAACATGCATTAGAATGTAAGATAAAGAAAAACACCTTAAAGGTGACGTCATTTTAGCTTAAAGGTCTTCTTGGCTTCCTTAGTTTTTAATTTTTACATTACAACAGATTGTGAGAAGTTCATATTATTTACAAGATAAGTTGGCACTTCCTTTGGGTAACCATTAAGTACTAATTTAAGGTTCAATATCATTAACATATTTGCATAACAGCTAATTGAAACCAATTCCGCTGAACTACAGATTTAATTGACTTAATTACAGATTCAATTACCTTCATTTAACCAGGTACTATTCGTTTTAGTGTCACGTTTAATCCCTCATTAATGCCGTGTTCTAAAACAATCTGCTACATAAAAAAACAGCTACCATGAGTGAAAATAAAATAAAATAAAATAAAAATGATCACCTAGGCACGACAACGCTTCTTCTTGAGCAAGTTGTAAATAATAATGGTATCCTCTGCTTCTACAGTAGATTAACTTGCAATGATAACCAAGAAGGTAACCCAGCTATCACACAGCTTGTTCTAACAAGACTGGAGAAATGTCATTATACTGTCTATCTGACAAGGTATCCATTCAGTTAAAAGTGGAAACATGCATGATCAGGAAATGTTCTCTATTGAATATTTACCTAGCGTGGGCAAGCATCCTCATCAAACCCTCTAACAGCCTGCCGCTTACATCTTGTGAAATATTTACAACCGATTTCAAGAATGTTTATAAGACTGATGTCTTCTGTCATCCATACAACCACAGTAGCTGATGTATCAAAAAGAGAGTTTGCAGGGGTAACACTGACATTTGTTCAATTCTAAGTGAAGTAGATAAGAACAAGTTACTGCTTTAAGCTCAGCACAGTGAATAGGACCAGAGGGTCTAAATGGAAATTGAAGGGGAAATAATTTGCAGAAATTCAAATAGTGTACATGCTGTTTGACCTGAAATACCTACTGTATGTTTTTTATTATTATTATTATTATTATTATTATTATTATTATTATTATTATTATTATTATTAGGTCATAAATACATTATTAAAATTAACTAAGCATTTTTAATAGTTAAAAAAAGTTATACTATACTTAGGTAATTTCACCTTAGCAGTGTTTTCTAGGTCAAAGGATATCACTGGCTGCAAAAGCTCTCCACCCATTCAAACATTTTGAATGATGTGCCTTTTTTATCAGAAATTATTGTTAGATATTTCTGATTACACTGAAAAAAAAACAGGTAGAATTTTGTCCAGCGCTTGTTTTAGAGAAACAGAAGGACTCTGTGTTCTGTCGTTATCCTTCTCTGTTGTCACTGCTGTTCATCAAAGGGCATGGAAAAACTGCACAGAAGCGTGGTCAGCCACTGAGAACCAATTCACTGGCCCAGACAACTCTCTTTTTTTGTTCCAGAAGCCCAAACGAAATGCAGATTATGACAGTCCCTGAAAAAAAAAAAGTATTTAAAAATATGTTTTCAATCGTTTGGAGTGCTTCTCATTGCAGTTACAAATAATTATCTTTTTAGAAGTTAAAGCATGCATCATCTAGTGATCTTCAGCTTCGGATCACTGTGGCATACTACTGTAATATAAAGATATTTAGCTTATCTAACCTCCTGTGCGTAGTGTCGGTTTATGGCAGTCAACTGGAACTTCAGAGCATCACAAAGGGTTACCTTTTTATGCTCTTAATAATATCAGAAAGGCTTCTGAAAGACTTCTAGTTTTATGTTGGCCAGACTTTCTTTTACTCTTTGCTGGTGGTATTGTATTTAAAAACTTGCTGACTTGTGACTCTGAAACATATCCCTAAGCTTTTTTTTTTTTTTTTTTTATGAAACACAATACAGGCAATACAGGGACTGAGTGAACAGAGCAATGAAGAAAAAAATCGCAGCTGTCAATATGGATTGAAAATGATACCAATCTCCTTCGACAAACCAATTAAAAAGGATACACTGCAATTTGATATATTGTAGAAGCCTATTAGAGATAAGACTTCACAAAATCCGGAATTTGAAAGCAGGTTTGAAACACAGGTTAAACATAGATTATCCCTGTCTATTTTCACCATTTTTTTCTTGTTTGTTTGTTTTTTCCGTCTCAGTTCAGCAGCTTATATTGCACCAATTATGCGTTTGAAAAGCAGTTATGGTCAATGTATATGTTTCCCCAGTTTCAATTTCTTACTTATTGTTACTGAGTTAAATGTGTTAAATCAATTTAGCTTATCTGAGAGCCATTGCCCTTCAGTGGATCTAACCTTACAAAAATCCCCAGTCTAGGCTGCTTATTTCCCCGTACATTCAAAATAAGAAGTCAAAAGGGTATCGTAGGAAGTTTGGCAAATATAAAATGGCCTGAGGTGGTTTAAGATTGCAATTCTGTATATCAAATATGTGTCACTAGAACTGAAAAGCTCTAAATGGTCTGTAAACTTTGCAGGGCACACAATACTGGAAAATAAAAAACACAATTCTTGACTTATTTAATTTAAATCAAAATAGCTAATTACAATAAAAGTAAACGTACCAAACGCCTGTTGTCTGGTTACTGCAGCCTTCTTTGAAAAGCAATGCATTGAGCACAACTGGCAACACACGAGAAAAAAAGCAGACTGGGAAATGCCAGCAACAGCTGCCACAGTCCCCTGAAAGGACCCAGAGGCAAGATAACACAGGATGAACAATAGTTTGACCACTGCAGGGATAGCATGGCTTATCTGGGTGACAGGTCTAGGTCATCTTTTAAATCAGACAGCAGCTCAAGAATTAGGAGGCTGCCGTACCTGTGCTTAATTTGGTCTTCATTTAAATCAAAGAGGATAATGTGGGTACGAAATACCCTTTCTCTTCTCATCCTACAAATCACTCGTTCTTGCTGAAGACAATCTATCCTTCTTGCTGCAGTCACAGCGGCCATGGTTAGGGGGTAGTGTTTTTCAGACTGCGTTTTAAAGGTTTGCTGATTGCAACTGTTTCAAACGTGCTTTCAAAAGATCTTAACAAACAGATGCAATTGTAAGTGTATCAGTTGCCAGCAGCTTTAGTACATCTCATTATAATATTTGAGAACCCACCACATTTTTGCGAATGAATGCAGGAATGTCCATAATTACATATTCATCTAAGGCTGAACCGCAAAGAAAAAGAGGTGCCGCAAAGCACCCTAAAAAGCTGCTAACAGCATTGCGCTTGTTTAGTACATTTCACCCGAGACTTCTGACTTGCTTGCATCTGGTTTGCGACTATTGCGACAGCCTCAACACTTTAGTGCATCTACCCCTGTATCTATAAGAACGTGGCAAAACTGTTACTATCGGTATACAGGTAGAAAGGTTTTCTTCTCTGTTTTGTTTCTCTGGTACCAAGTCTGGTTATGTTAAAGCACCTAATTATTCTAATTAAAGCATCCTGAATTCCAAAGCTAATTAAGTAGAAATTATTTGCAAACTATTGACACAAATATATTGCTTGTGCCTCAAGCAACCACCTCACAGCTCGTATGTAGTCTCTGCCAAATTGTCTGTTTAAATATTAACATGTAGCTTTAAAATTTGCAGTGTGAAACAGGTATTATGTGAAGTTGTCGTTTTTTTTTTTGGTTTTTTTTTTATGACTGGGATAACAAGGACCTCTATGGGCATTGTCTTTTTTTTACTTTCTTCACTGTCCCCTTATCTTTGTATGATGCTTGCAATCATTAAACTGGGTTTATTTTTAGGTTTTTTTTGTTTTTGTTTTTGTTTTTTGTGTGTCTTAGTTGATAAGTTGTTTTTAGTTCAAGTTACCATCCATTGACATGCACTGCACGTGAGAAAGGGACACCAGCTGTTGATAAAGTTTCTTTTAGTATTGCTGGCAATACATATCAGTTGTTCACTAGATGACGTTGGTGTTTACTAACATAAGGACATGTTTGCTGATCTGGGCTATGTTACATATGTCTATAGCTGGCCAATGTGTTATTAATCTTGAAAGCAGTTTTGTATTATATGTATTAAATTGTATTGTAATAAACTGTGGCTTCCCCACTATTGGGACACATGTGTTATATACATGTAAATATATAAACAATTAACAAATTAGGTTCTGCATTTAGAATGTCTTGTTTTAAACAGAAAAAATGTATTCAGCTTAGAAGAAAAAACAAAGAAGTAAACTTGCACGAGGCATAAAGCTTACTAAAATTGTCTCAGTGTCTCTATAATGTGTTAGAAAAGCAATGTCTATAGTATAAATGCACTTTGAATTTGAGCTACAGGAACATGAGGTTAAACTAGTTTCATATCACTATCTGAGTGCAACAAGGAGCTTCATAAAACAGAAATCAATCAAATTGTGGGCCGGGACGTGTCCAGGTTAATGCAGCAATGCTTGGGAACAACATTGCCATCGGCTGTCATATCAATATAAAAAGAACAGCAATTCCAACTATTTGTTTCCCCCGCAAACCTGGAGAGCTGTTTAGGAATAATATTGTGTATCCTGTCACATGAAGTCATAAGGCATTGTTTTGTATTATCCACATGTTTACTTGTGCAGTGAACCTCGGCATTATAAACATTTAATAAACCACAATAGTCATTTTGGATGCAGAATCCAAAATGAATCCAAAATTACTCAAGAAGTAATGTAAGCAGCAGGTTTGAGTGCAAACCCATGCCAGGGCATGACTAGGCGATTAACGAATTGACGTTAATGTATATTCGTGCTTTTGACAGGATTGGCAAGTGAGCAGAGAGATATATCCTCACCACATGGAGTGTACAATACAATGCTGCACCTGATGTGTTCCTAAATATTTACTACACAGCTTCATTCTTGCTTTGAATTTCCATACAATTGTATTTCTTCAGTTGTTAACGTACTGTAGCAGTCAGACAGATTCAGTTTACAACATTTACAAACAGGAAACTAATTGTTTGGGCTGTAAATAAGTCAGTTTCAGAAAAAAAAGTAACAGTTGTTTTCACTAGACCTGTAATCCACAAGGGATAATGAAGTCAGTATGGTATTTGCAGTGACATCCAAGAGGCAGTTTGCCATGAAAACACCTCCTGCCAGGCAATTGATCAGACTCAGGCTGAAAGTGATGGGTTCGTGAACTGGTTTACTCATAACATTGCCCAGAAAATGTTGAACTAAGAAGGAAATATATAATAGGCATGCCCAAGGGCACTGACAAATTGCAGATGAGGAACAAAAATAATTACTTGTTTGCTATGACTGCTTTCTAAATCTATACAATATGGAACTGAATGTGCTCCTCAAGTAAAATACAAAGAAGGTTGTGTGCCACATCAACACATACTGTATATACTGCACAATATTCAAAACACCGGGCAGATTCCAATCTTTGGTGATGTTATATATTTTCAGAATAGTGTTTTAGTTGAAATAGTCAAAAAGGATGCATAAAACTGACCAGTTCCTCACTTCAACCAAGCTCCCTGAGCAAGACCCAGGTCCAGCATCACAGTTCAAACCTATCATTTTATTTTTATTTTTTCAGAAAGGAGGGGCATATTAGATGACTAATTGAACAGGTTTGGCAGCTGTTACTATATCATTTTTTAAAACCTGACTGTTGTAATTTACAGATCTAGACAATGGTCTCTGTTAACTGCTAGTTCCTGTTTGAGTCACAGAAACTGTGCTTACATAGGTGTAGAGTCCCTCATGGTTTTAAAAATAGCATTTGGATAAGAAGGTGATTGTTTTATACACCCACTTTGAAAATGTGAGCTCTAGTTGTTTCGTTTGAATTGCTATCATTGTGATAAAAAAAAAGTCCAAATGTTGAGTTATAAAGAAAAACGTTATTCATAGCCTTCTACTGACATACAAGAAATAGAATTGTGGTAAATTGGGCTCAAATTAACCATTTATAACTCTCAATTAGTCGCCCGCAATATGATTAATATTAGTTCACATATATTACCTGGTCATTTTTTTCTGCCTTAAATGTGTTTAATGGAAAAGTAGAATTTAAAAAAGCCGAACCCTGCGTGTCAAGAATTCTATCATTTGCAAAGGTCTTTTTTTTTTTTTTTTTTTTTTGGGGGATTATGTATTTTTACATATAATATATATATTGAATGACTTCTCATCCCTTCAGTAAATGCCAATGCTTTTCAGATTGTTAAACTATGCTTTTGCCATGTTTTGCTGTTTAGTGTTTAGCTTTACCGTATCTCTCTGGGTTTTACAGTGTGCTACCATGCTTTGACATCGCTTTATTACACTTTAATATATTTGTACTATGGGTAACTTTTAATAGGTTTCACAGCAAATACTTGTATGTTGATTTAGGAATGTAGACGATAAATAGTGGACTTAAGAACTTTACTGTAAATTATCTTTTTATTTTATTTTTTATTCTTGGGCCAGCTCAGCTCCTCAACCTGAATCCAAACCTACTGAACTATCGAAAACCAGCTGAAAACAAGTAACAACTGAATCTGACCAGCATTCAAAAAAACAGTGCCGGTGTTTGCTGGAATGACCCTTAGGGAACAACTGCCGACAGTTATCTCACTTCTGATCGAAGACTTTCAAAACATTGTTTAAGTAGAGCCAATAATTTTTCCTGTTTCACTTATTAACCCTTACTGTTTTATGCATGGTACACCGCACCAGAACGTAAGGCTACAACACACCGAGTGCACTGGTGTAGCAAGGACTCCACTAGGAGTCAGCCAGCCACCGAAGGACTGAATCAGAAATAATACTCTAAAGTTGCTCACGTAAAAAGTGACTGAATACACACAGCACAAACTGCCGGAAGTACCAGAGAGAGAGGAAAAAAAAAAACTTTCAGGAGGTGCAATGTAACCCACTGTAACGGAATAATATAATATAATTCTCACAAGAAGGAAAACACATTTCCCGGACTCAAATCCTTTGTTTTATACAGAGAGGTGTTAAAGAAACGCTTTTTTAGGGGGCCATCGGGATTCGGGTCGTTTTGTAAGTTTATTTTCCCATGTGTACAATGGGGCTACCGACACTGGAGTTCAGTGATTCTCTATTAGACAGCCCGGATTTCAGGGAACGTCTGAAATATCATGAAATTGAGCTGGACCGGACCAAC
The DNA here is from genome assembly GCF_902713425.1 of Acipenser ruthenus. Taxonomy (NCBI): domain Eukaryota; kingdom Metazoa; phylum Chordata; class Actinopteri; order Acipenseriformes; family Acipenseridae; genus Acipenser; species Acipenser ruthenus. The sequence goes on from NC_081197.1 coordinate 5,892,516, forward strand.
AAATTCATCAAAGAACTCATCAAAGATGGGAATATGCTTATTACTGCGTTGAAAAGTAAGTACATTTCGGAGTACTGTATTTGTATTATGCGGTTGGTGGGAGGACGTTTTCTGCTGAAAAACTTCAATCGAGTACAGTACAACTAGGCTAGGCTAGTTCTACTCTGTTGGTGGCGGCAAGAACCAGACAAAATCTTCCAGGCTGTAAAGACTACGGTAAATAAAAAATAAAAAAGAAAGAAAGAAAGAAAAGAAAAGAAAAAAAGAATGTAATGTTTTAAAAATGTTTATTTAGTTTGATAAAAATTTTGACCAGCAACAATATTTAGCATTATAGAATCACAGTATCCACCTTACTGCTGAAACTATACAACAACAAATCTGACAATGGTATTCGCATAAAAACCCTGAAATGTAAAATTAAATGTACCGGTATTTAGTTTGCAACATAAATCAATTACATTTTATTTGCATTCTGATTGCATGTGTTTGTGTGGTTATATATATATATATATATATATATATATATATATATATATATATATATATATATATATATATATATATATATATATATATTAGTAGATGTGTACACATTTGTACGTAGAGACGCTGTGAACAGGTCATTCCCACACAGCGTTGCTGGGGAAGGGTTACGTCATAATTGAAGCTGTTATTCCAGAGAGAGCCATTCTTATTTGCAATCTGTACTTTGTTTCTTTTTATTATTTATTATACAGGTCAAAGTCCTGACGTTGGAACGGTAACAACTCCTTCTCAAGATTAGTTCCTCGTTTTCCATTTCTAAAACTTGTAGAGCACTAATTATAAAGCCTTGCCAACACATCCAATATATATATATATACATATATATATATATATATATATATATATATATATATATATATATATATATATATATATATAAATTGACTCTTTGACAGCCGCGAATATACTCAATACTTTAAATTAACGCTTGACAACGGTATTGTGGTAGTGATTTACTTTAAATTAGGTTTTTGTATGTATTAGGCCTTGATGTGCTGCAGATTGTTTTAAAAAAAATTGCATATAATTTAAGAAAATATAGTATGTGATGTGTAACAATATAATATAATATAATAACATGAGACATCTGTTCACTCTTTTTAACCTACACTGACCCCTTGCCCTAAATAAATGAAAGTCTCCTTTAATTACTCCTTGAATTAAAGCAATCATTTCAATGGATAATCCATTAAAATAACCCAACGTGTTTTTCTGCAGTTGTGATTGTCAAGACTGGTACCACATTGAATTGTAAATGGATTATTGCTGTAGATATCTGCAGCAAGACAATGGAATCTATTCAGTTGATCTAAATCTAGATACACCCACCAGTTAGTATGTACAATGCCAGTGAGTGCCTTGTTTTAAGTGTTCAAGAGACAGGACAATGGCAAGAATTTGGCCCACAGCCCATTTGCCATCTCATAAGGAAGGACAGAATCAGACATGTCTCAAAATAGGGTTCAGTATTCAGTAAGGAATATTATTTAAAGATGTATTGGTGGGTTTAAGAACTGAGTAGTGAGGACCATACCCAAGCTCTTAAATCACCTAAATCCCATTGAAATGCTGGCAGCATTTAGATCTGTCACCATTGATGTATTGACCCAGATATCGCCAAAACTATTCAGCCAGAATTGAATCCCAGAAAAAGTCCAGGTTTTAGAATGGGTTTTTAATTATGGAATATGACATGGGTCCATTCCAAACATGCACATCTGAGTTAAATATCTGATATCACAGACATGTGCTACTGTATGAAAACACAGGGATTTACGATGACAGATCACAAGTTTAATGGCCACGGTTAATGCGTGGAACCTGAGGCAGGCCGAAAGCTGGACATATGGAAATCATTAGTGAATCCCCACAATACGCCTTAAAGAGTCTTAAAGGATGGTATAATAGTTTGCTCCAAGGCTGGAGAAATGCATTAAAGACATACATAAAAGACTTGCTGCTGGACAATCTATGGTTGTTATTGAAAAAATACATTTGTGAGCAGCGCTCCAGATAAGCTGCATACTGGGTGTTTTACACATTGAACAAATATGAATTACGCATGATGTTTAAATGTAACGCGGAACGAATATGCATAGCAGTTTTGCTGCACAGCTTGAGTTATCAAGCTTCTTATACTTTGTTGCTTCCCGGGGTCAAAATGGTCAATTGTGAATAAACTGCATGTGGTAGCTAGAGAATGGATCATGGAATGCACAGGCAGCTAATTGTAGCCGGCCTGGGAATTGCCACAAACACATGACCAGTAAGTCTTGGTTTTCAACTAAAATGTTTTAAAAAAACCTAGGCCTACAGTTGAATCCACTCACTTGCAATGCACGTTTGTGACTGGTGAATAAGTGACTGGATTCTTGAGTTCCCCTCAACCAAAATCTAACAATTTACCTATCTGTCAAACGGATTTTTAGAAGGTAAATCTATAAATAAATACAATATTCTGTGTTTGGAGAGAGTCAGGATGCTTTCTAGCAAGGTGATCAATAAAGAATTGTAAACTTGATTGCTTTTCTGCAGGAGAATCTGCCTCGTCATCACGTCATCAGCAAGCGCATAAAGGCTCTGCGTGTTTTTCTCTCATGTTGCTTCTTTTGTTTCAGCCGCTCAGTCAAATTTTTAAATATGTGAGTAGGGGGGTTTTCCTTACCTGAGTGCTGAGCGGTTCATATTTAGTTCTGCGGGGTGTGTGGTCGGGCTGGAGAGGCTGGGCTCTCTCCCCCAGCGCAGTCATGCTCTGGGGGACGGGCCGTGTCTCAGCTTTCATTTGCATTCATTTTTCAATATTTGAGGGGTAGGTGGCATACGCCACTTTGGGGTGCGTTAATCATTATTATTTTTTATTCATGGTTTGGCGACCTTGTCTTTTGGGGTGGGTGGCTCATAGCTGCTTCCTAGCTGTGGCACTGGGATGCATGTAAAAGTTCGTGTTTTTCCAGCCGGCCTTATGCAGGTAGCCTTTGTGCACCCACGGAGGCCTAGGGCCAAATTCATTATTCACTCGGGCCCTGAGCGCCCATCACAGTTCATCAAACCATCTACAATTGCAATCAGTAAATCTCATCCATGGCGGTTTCTTTAGGCCTTTTAAGTATACTCCATCAGCAGCATTGAAATAAAAAAAAAAATCAGTTTCTGTGTTTATTTGCTTCACAGCCATATTGTTTGTGGTCAATAAAGCAAATAAGAATAAGTGTTGTTTTTATTGTAAGATCAAGTTTTGTACACTAGTTCAAAGTAGCATTACAGTTAAAATGTAAGGTTGTAGTTAATGCAGACCCCGTAAGTTAGCTTTAAAGTATGTACAGTCTTTATTGAAAGTACTCATGACTTCAAGCTAATGTTGCATTTTACTCACCCAGAATCCATTTTACTCACAGCATGATTTTCACCTGGTTTGGGTCACTGAAGCCCCGTTCACACTACTGTGCTGGCCCAGGGCCACCTCGGGGCCGGTGCATATTTAGGTCTGCAACCCCAGTTTAAGGCGCTTTTGCGTGTTCACGTATGTGACTGAAAAGCAGGCAAATTGCTTTTTTTTCTTTTTTATATGAAATGATAGCCTGCACTCAGAATGGAAGAGCTACCAGTATTACTGTACAGTAATCCATGATTTGTAGCAGATGTTTCTTATTTTAAATGTGCTTCATTTTGCTCTTACCTGCCCCCTATTTTACTGCATTTAATCCTGTACTTCAGAATACTGTAATCTGCCAAGTGTTTAACCTGTAGTACTTTGTATTTAATCACATCCTGATGTAACTATCACTATTATCTGCTGTATTATTGAATTGTGGTTTGTCACACTTGTACTTTGCTTGAACAAAAGTTATTGTATTTCTTGCTCTTATTGTATTACTTGTATTGTAACACTTGAAATGTATTTGCTTACGATTGTAAGTCGCCCTGGATAAGGGCGTCTGCTAAGAAATAAATAATATATATATATATATATATATATATATATATATATATATATATATATATATATATATATATATATATATTTTCAATGCAGCACTGTAGCAATTTTATGCTATTTATTAAAACAAAACAAAAAAAAAACAATATATTATTGACTATTTTGACAATGTTATGGTGCATCAATGATCTTAATATGTGTGGATGAGAACAGTATTTTATGTGTGTGTAAAAGCAAGCAGCTAAAATAAATGATCAGCATTTTAATGTAAAGACACACACTTCAAAATAAACAATGGTGGCTGAATATGCCAAGTCGCTGCATTATTGATCATTATTGAGATCCACAATCCTGCAGTTTTTATATATCGCTTAGTTACTACATTTTTTTTAATGTAATATTTTTATAATGAAAGTTGTATGATGTAGAAATAATTAACATTCATTATTGATCCACTGTCATCTTGGCTAGCAGAGCATTCACCTTTCTATTTACCTTTCACGTGCGTGGGAGTATGGGAGTACTGAGCGACGTAACTAAATTAGTCATGTGATACGAAAAGGCCCTAAGTCTGCTTTGCGTTCATATATAGGTAAAGACTGGCCCTGGCCCTGCAATTGCAGGCCCTGGGCCACATTGAAATGGTGGCCTAAATCTGTCTGGCCCTGGACTTTTCTTTTTTGGATCGTTCACATATGAGAAAATCGCAACTGTGAATGGGGTCTAAGTATATGGCTTTCAAAGGGTTTAGATGAAATGAGTCGTTTATTCAGTTGTTGACACTTTAAAAATATAAGTAGTGGTTAGGGCTCTGGGCTCTTGACTGGAGGGTCGTGGGTTCAGTCCCAGGTGGGGGACACTGCTGCTGTGCACTTGAGCAAGGTACTTTACCTAGATTGCTCCAGTAAAAACCCAACTGTATAAATGGGTAATTGTATGTAAAAATAATGTGATATCTTGTAACAATTGTAAGTCTGCTAAGAAATTAATAATAATAATAAATCAAGGGATGTGGTTACATTAATCAGGCTTTAAAAATCATGAAAATTTGAAAGTCATGCTGATAGTGTCTAAATTGGAGAGTAAAATACCCAGTGACCCAAAACCTTATCTGGAGCGCTGGTTGTGTGTGTCTTGTGTTTGCCAGCAAACAGCAAAGGTCTTCACAGTACTGAAGAGCATGAGACCACTTCATCGTAACACTGCACAGTTGTATTGAGTAATATTGCTACAGTTAGCTTTTTATCTCTGTAATTTATTTACTTCTAGGCATTTAGCTAATCTTGTAGAATGTCAACATTTGGCACTTAGGGATGAAGCAAGGTATATGCCAAAACGAATTCGTTTTTAGAACAAGACTAAGAGTGTGGGCAATTTGAGGGCTGATATGATTACAGATTCCCCATAGTCAGTGTTACTGAGGAATGTGATTGAATCTGGTTCAGGCTCACTGAAAAGGAGCAATATTCAAAAAGCTCAGTTTGCATTTTGTGGAAGGAAATACAGTACAAGGAGCTTCCAGCACTAGCAGAAACAACGAAGGAGCTTGTAAATTAACCTCCCAAGCTGTTTATTTCAAGCATATACATTTTATAACATAAAACTTGCATGTTTAGGCTAGTGCCTTTTTCACTGTACTGAACTTTTTATTACATTTATTTTTTATTAAAATGGTGTAAACGTAACCCTGAATAGTTTGTGAACATAATTTTTGCCATCTAATTTGTAAAAGAAATAAGCAGGGGACGGGAGGGGGGGTTGGGGGTCTGAAGGGCATTACTAGGTCTGTCTATTCTGCTTCACAAGGCAATCAGTCTCCTCTTGCTCCTTTCTCTCGAGAGGGGGTTTGCATATCCTGTTTTGGTGCTGGCGGGTCTTTTAAGAGGGCCTGCTGACATTTATTGCCAGATCTTGTGTTGTTAAACCACAGTAAAGATGTAGTGGTTTACCATTCCTCTCTGTTGTAATCATTGCGAATAAGCTTGAAAAACAAATAGCTTCTGTGCTACCTTATGAGACTTTAAGTGGCAGAATACACCCTTAGCCAACATTGTGAGAATGTGAAACTCTCCTGTAGACTAGAGCACATTTTAACAGGATATTCTAGAAATGTTAGATTCCACAGCAGAACAGCGTTGTAACTACTGAGCTGTTTTCATTTTTTATGTATTTATTTATTTTTCGGAGAGAGAAAATTTGTATTGTTGTAAAAGCAGATTCATAATATGCTTTGAAATAACAATTAGTGCTCTACCTATTGCTAAGGTGTTCCAAGTGAAGATGTATAATTCTAAAAGGGTGTAACCACATTTTCCCATTCTGATCCACTCAACAACCTTGACATAAGTTTTGGTGTCTCAATGTGCTGCATCATGTGCAAAAACGCATTCTGTACAGTATCACTTTAGCAATTGGGGTCTTTGTTCTTAGAGAGCTGTTTATACAAACTTAATGTGACTGACAGAATAGTCTTAAAGGTAAGATGGTGTTAATATTGAGCTGGTCAGGAGGAGAGCATTTACTGGACAATAGCGAATTAGGTTGAGATTACAGATTGAATGCTTTGCGGTACAAACTGGTATAGCGCCACAAGAGAGCAGAATTGCTAGAAAAGCTTTATATAAACAGGCTGACTTCACTATAACAAACCCTTCTTGTAACGAATCCCTGTTTTTAACGATCCCATCAGCAAGAACCAATTTTCTTCAATGGAAATTAGCCCTATTGTAACGATGACTTACCAGAACTGACCCGGATACATCGATCTCACTACTGACTGACACTGAACTTTCTCCAGTGTGAACTAGTTATTCTCTCGGTGAAAACAAAGACCATGGCTGGCTAATTCAAAGATAGCCTGTAGTGCGAATCATGCATGACGTACGCATGCCCTCCATCTTCAAACTGCAACCACGCAACGGGCGTGAGGAGGCTGCAGCAAACAGTGCATTAAAAGCACAAACAACATGAAGCAATCTAGGCAGGATATTGCTTTGAAGAGAAAGGATGTGTAATTATTGTATTCAGCATGTAAGCATACATTCTTTCAATTGCCAAACCCTATTAAAATGAACACCCTGATATATCATATACAGGCTAACGTCACTATAATGAACCCCCATGGGACCTGGACAAATGTTCGTTATATCAGGGTGTTCACTATAATTGGTTTTGGCATTTTTCTGTATTAGAATAATGACAAAACGGCAAATTTGAATTGAACATCAATATATAGTACTTTTATGAAGATTCCTTCACATTGATCAACATTTAAACGGTATTGTGACAAGGTACTGGTGTCACATGTGTGGGTAATCGCATTGCAAGACAGAGAGACATGGGAGTTGGAGTTGAAACGCCAGCACAGCCGAGCAGGACTTATTAAACACAAAACAGAAAGTAAACAAACGGGTCATGTGACGCTACTATGGTAACACATACATAAGACAGGCAGGCAGCAACTCTCAATCGAGCTCCCGTCTGTAAACAATCATTTGATCAAACAATAAAACTCCAAAAAGCACACAAAACAAACCCGTTTCCACATTGAAATTACACCAACACTCATTTCCCATCGTGCAGGGCAATCGCCCTGCTACAGGTATGTTTAAAAGAAAACAGTAAAGAAATGAAAAAGGAGAGAATGTGCACTTACATGCTGAATACAGTAATTACATTATTATTAATTACATTATGAAAAAATCGGTTCTCGCTGTTGGGATCGTTAAAAACGGGTGTTTGTTATAAGAAGGGTTCGTTATAGTGAAGTTAACCTGTGCATATAAAGATTTTCTAGCAATTCTGCTCTCTAGTGGTGCTATATATACAATATATATATATATATATATATATATATATACACACACCCTATTTTGAATGAACTATTACTATGTCTTCAGCCACTCTCCCCTTATTTCAAAAGAGCCTAGCAAGTGTCAGAAACCTTGCTTTGATAAAACTACATCACTGCATTCATAAGATCTCTCAGCATTTCATGTCAGGGATTTAGGCAGACTTTTCTTTTCTTTTGTTCTGGTTTTACATTAGGATCTCGATGCTTGATGTATCAATGTATAGCTCTTTTAGGTACCTCACCTGATTCTAAAAGTGAAACTCAGAAGACTTGCAAGCGACCATCTCTGAGAATCAAGCCCATAGAAACCCATGTGAAAGGGCACACACGGCAGCACACGATTCTCTACAACAATCGTGGCCCGCAATACTATAGCTTTTTTTAAATGTAATTTTCCACAAAATAATTGTATTTAAAAATTTTTACAGAACTGCGCATTTATTCATATAATAACACCGATAAATAGGCCTACTTTCTTTCTGTGTTCAAATATACACACCTGCCACTTCCTTAGCAACGGAGGCAGGAGCTAAACGGATAACTCCCCATCATGACTGGTTCATGCTTGAAGTTTGAGTTTTACATTCATAGTGCGTGCATTGGTTCTTCAGGGTGTATATCTTCTCAAAAATGACAGGTAAAGCAATCAAAGCAGGGAATTTGCTGTTAGACTGGTGGCGGCAGTATACTGACTTGTAGTGATGAAGATGACTGTTAGTACTAAACAATATTAAAAATATCGTTGCATATGTCATTTGTATGAGTTGTGGCTGGAATAAAAAAGTGAAAATATTGTTTTGTGGAATCTGTTTAATCTGTAAGGAATTTAACTTCAAAGAGGCATTACAAAACAAAGTATTTGAGTTTTAATGAGTACACAGGAAAACTGCAAAATCTAAATATTTAGACAACAGCTGTCTGCCCGGCCAGCAGAGAAGTTGTGCCTCATTGCTGTACACAGGATGCTTATCAGTGACCACATGAAGCTAACGGACCACAGTTTGATGCTGATCTCGTATCAGGGAGCTGATACAGGTCACAGTTCTTTAAAGTTAAAAAAAGCATCAAAAGCATAATTTAAGTAGCTGTATCTTATGCGATCTTAAGGGATTATATCTTGGAGAGCCATTTTTAACATTTATATTCAAATACGGTTCAAAATGGATGTCAAGAGGTTCCTTTTGATATTTAAAATGCATAATAAATGTATGCAGAGTATTTAATGCAATATAAAAAAAAAAATTTAAAAATCTAAATTAATGCAAAACAATCTGTTTTTGATTGCATCTGGATATTATAAATAATTCACAGTGAATTATTATTATATTATTTGTTTATTTAGCAGACACCTTTATCCAAGGCGACTTACAGAGACTAGGGTGTGTGAACTATGCATCATCTGCAGAGTCACTTTCAACTACGTCTCACCCGAAAGACAAGGAGGTTAAGTGACTTGCTCAGAGTCACACAATGAGTCAGTGGCTGAGGTGGGATTTGAACTGGGGACCTCCTGGTTACAAGCCCTTTTCTTTAACCTCCTATAAAAATGTGCTGATTATTATTATTTATTTCTTAGCAGACGCCCTTATCCAGGGCGACTTACAATTTTTACAAGATATCACATTATTTTTACATACAATTACCCATTTATACAGTTGAGTTTTTACTGAAGCAATCTAGGTAAAGTACCTTGCTCAAGGGTACAGCAGCAGTGTCCCCCACCTGGGATTGAACCTGGTTCTTTAACCACTGGACCACACAGCCTCCTATATGCACTGGAATGCACTGGATCTTTTATTTAACATCATGTAATCAAAGAAACTACAAAATTATATTGCAAAAGTCTACCGAAATCCATAATAGTAGTACATGATTTCATGTTAGATTTTGAAATTTTCCATTTTTGACCATAGTTGTAGTTAGTTACATGTGTATGCCTAGAAATGTCAACGTTGGTGGTTAAGGTTATGAAAAATGTGAGTTTCAGTCAAAAGCCCTAAACTACTTGAGACTACCTCCAGCTTTCCTGTCAGGTCACAGGAAACACACTGTTCAATTCTGAAGACATAGCTGGGTGGCTTATTTATTTTGTGTAGTTAGGGTATTTTTTATGTTTTTCTAGGTGCACCTGTTTCTGTGTTGGTTTTCCTTGTATATGTCATACAGTTGTTACTTTCTGATGAAGGCTGCTACTTTGAGGAGAAAGTTCAATTGTTCTTGTGAGATATTTCATCAGTTTCACTGGCAGCTGACCAAGGAAAATCTATTAAATCCAAGTTTAATTTTATTTGGGTAACATAAAAGAGGCCATCTGTGTGCCAAACAGACAGTTTATCTCGGTTACTTCCTCGGCAGACGAAAAGTGGAAGTTGAAGGTTAATTTTCACACTGCATGAGCTAAAAGCCCCTGTGAACTGAGATGGAATTCAAAATATTTGGAGTGAAACCGGTGTGTGTGATTTATTTATTTTATTTCAGTGATCTAATTTCTTTGTTGGCCTTAGTCTATTTGCAAGAATGTCAACTTTTTCACACACACAGGAGGTGCTGTTTGTGGTGTTAGTAGATAGATGGCAACGTCATGTTGACATCTACTTGACATATTCTGAAAAAGCAGACATCTGTTGTCAATTTCAGTGTCAATATCTGCTGTTATCCTCACAGTAAGCTCAATAGCCTAACTGTTGAAATGTACGTCTGCAGAATTTGACTCAAAATAGCTTGATTCCGTTTGCAAACATTTTGATCTCAATGCTAGCCCTTCTGATCGCTGAATCCAGACTAATTACTTTTTCTCTCTGTGCATCCCTAAATATGAACTAATATACTAATACTTACACTGATGGACAGTGGCCACATTTTATTGTTCTTGTCATGCATTCTGTCCGATCTCAGCTCACATTACCAGTGGTAGAGTCTAATGTAAAGGCTTTTGTTGTTAACTCCCCACCAATAGGGTATAAATAGAGCCCTGTGAATTTTTTTTTAAATGATTTTTCACAAATTTCTTTTTATTTTGTTTTATTAAAGATACACGTTAATAAAACAACTAAAATTGATGTATATCAACAATAGTATAGTATGTATCATGTTTTAACTACATGCATATTTTTTATTAAACATCCTTTTTTTGTAACATTTTGACATAAACAGCTCACACAGAAAAAGATCAAATAAAATATATATTTACATTGCCCTACTATTGTGGGGCTGTCATAATAATTGCACATGCTCCAGTGCAAAGCTTGCACCGCTTGAAATAAAACAAACAAATTAGCATACTAATAAAAAATACAAGCAAACCAGCCATATTTTCCCCAAAAGGAATAAACAGCTAATGCTTAACAACGGTATCTTTCAACTCCCATTCAAGATGACAGTTAAAAATCTGTACAATTTTGTCACCGTCCGCTCTGGTGCAGGTTAGGGAGGCAAAACTGGCAGGAATTGTTTCTCCTCATCGCGCTACAGCAGACCGTACCGGCCTGGCACCTAGCAAGCTCAGGCAGACACCTTCCAGAGGTCGGTAGCTCACTGAGATTTGGTTCCGTTTTCCTGGGTTTAAAAGAGGAAGCTGGCATGGTCGTGGGATCGGAGGATGTCCACTGAACCTTCAGTTCTCCTGAACTGTGTGGGGAATTGCTGCAGTGAGGGAAAACATAATTGGGAAAAAAGTGGGGGTAAAATAATTCGGCACTCTAGATTAAAACTAGATTTGCTTTTGGTTTGGTATAGGCTTCAGGGTGCAGTTGTAATCATGTCTAAAAATAACTCTTCACTCTCGTCTTTGTAAACCTTATAATTTCTAACGAATTTCACAGATTGAAAATGTTATCTTTTTCAAATTGTCTTTTATTCATAAGAATAACCATATGTGAGCTGTCAACTAAAACATTTCTTTAGACACAGATTGCTTGTATGAATGGGGAAGGCCTTCCCAGAGCTTTGTCACAGGAAATTGATTAGAAACAGACGTTAAAAACGTAAGAGATTATCAAAGGCCTGTGTAACCACAGCCTGACTCCATTCATTCACTGATGCATATATTGACACACTGATAGCCATCATTCATGAGCATATCACCTTTAATTACTTCTGTGAAAATAAAACATGATGTCAACCAAATCTTTTGGTCTCACAAAGTATGTTTGTTAAATTTGCATATCTTATGTCGTGGCTTTACATTATTCCTATTAAAAAATAATGATGGGCTAGATTTGAACAACCTTGTAATTACCTCCTGTATAGGGACATTCATATCAACATACTTATACGAAAGAAAGAAATACAAAGCGGCTATCAAGCCCCTCGACACTTCTTGGTGCAAAACAGTTGTACAAAACAGAAAAGTCTACGTGATGTCTAGTGTTTTGTGCTTTAGAAAAGGTTACTTTTTGTAATATTGGCACCCTCAAGGATCAAGTTCATTTTATTTTCCTCAGTGGAGGAATGTTTTTTTTTCTAAAATATTGTCTAGATACTCTATTTTACTCATATTGTAGTGAAAATAAATGGTAATTGAGACTAAACAGTGCATGTTCTCAGGTTGTGTCTGGTTTTGATTTGATTTTCATTGTTCATACCTATTATGATTATAGAGTGGAATGTGTGTGTTTGAGAAAAGGCCAGACAGTCAGTTTGGTACAGGTGATAAACTGCCATGGTATTTCAGAAGTGTCAGTTTCCCAAATGTCAGCCTGTCCCAGTGACCGATCACTTGTCTACTTGTCATTGCTGAATTGATAGCAATGTTAATGATCCTGTAATGAAACGAGATGGAAAAGAGAATAATTCTCTTCCAGTTGTACAATGCAACTTGTTTTTTTTTAAAAGCACATTTAGATGCAGTGCAAAGGGCCATTTCTGTCTGCCTGTAAATCTATAAAAAAAATAACAACATAGGGCCTCATTTACTAAGCGGCAGTAATTTGTCCAGAATTGCGGGAGGAAAATTGAGATGACTGCGCATGGTATTTCCCAGTGTCACGCCCTATTTACTAACTAATTAGAAGCAAAAATACCGGTCGTCTGCAGGTATTTAATTTTACTACTGTACTGTTTAAGCCTATGAATTTACGCTTGTCAAGTGACCCCGGAGATTGGTTGTGCCTCCTTGATACATCAACAGTCGCTTACACAGTTTGCATTCAAATTTTTTTTGGGGTTGTCTGGGCATTTAGCAAAACAGCAGAGGGGTTTCAGGACTGCTTACGCTATACAACGCTTTGCTGTCAAGATGGCGAATGAAGAAATGAAAGGTTTGCCTCTGGATAACACGAGCTGGAGGCGGGAGGGGCGGACGGTGCTCAGTTTTTGAAATTAAAATTATTAGCGTTGGTGAATATTTTGTATGTTTCAAACATATTCTACCATACCACTTCTCTAGTATTCAGTACATATTTTAATGAAGCACTACAACTGCTATAGGTACCCCCCATTGCTTTGGATACTATACCCTGCTCCATACACTGCAGCGGCGCCATATAGAGTTGCTACATATAATGATTTGGTAGTGGATTTTAATACAACAACTTTTGTTTATGTAATATGCATTAACAAATCCAAAGATCCAAGTTTTGCATGTGAGTGACATTTAATGTGTGATTTATATTATTCACACGTTCTCAAATGGTTTCTGTTAACAGAGAGAAAAAAAAAAAAACCTGACAAACCCTCGTAGGTTGAAAACAACCTTCGAATTCCTGGCTAGCGAACAAACCTTCAAACACAGCCCTAATAAAAATGCCTTCTGGCTGGTTTGACAGACCCCAGTAACACCAATTTCGGGCTACTTAATGTTACCTCAGGTAAGGTACTGTAGTCTAGGATTAGTGGTAAGCAAGGTCTGTGAAACTAGACTATCACAGACGTCAAGTTTTTAATAGAACAATGTAAAGTTGCTATTTTTTTTTTACCATGGAACAACAGGAGACAAAGCATTGTATTTACAGTGGCAGTCTGAATGTGTGCAAAGAATATGTGCTTCAAATGCAAAAACCACAAAGTTGTTAGTGGTTAAACTGGGTGTGCTCACACTCACTCAGAGTTGTGAGGAGAAGATAGAAAAAGAACCTCATTGTTTCGAGCTACAGATTTCAATTGTATCGTGTGCCAAATAAAGCAGTCACTATGGCTACATGACAAAGGCATCAAGAAAAGAGGACGGTCTCTAATTAGACAAGGTTTGTAGAATGCAAGAGAGTCATGTTATCGCAGACAGCCCTTTACAATGAAACCCATACGTAATGTTATGTTTACATGTGCAGTTGTAATTGTTGCCTTTCGAAAGATATTCAGCAGAGTAGTAAGACACAAAGGGACCCTTGCTATAGGAAGTCCTGTATACTGGTAATAGTATGAACAAAGAAAGAACTCAGGCCTTTGATGATTTAACTGTGTGAAAGAAAGGTGTTGTTTGAATATTGACGTCACAGTTATTTTTAAGCCAGCCTATGAAGTGGTAACAGCATCAAAGTAGTTACCACTTGTTGTGGTTGCATATGAGATACGGACTGTTGGTCTCTTTGGTGAAGTCTTTAACAGATCTATGTGGAGATTTGGATGGATTTATGCCTTATAATTATGACAACGTTGTGTACCCTTGAAGTGAAGTGTCTGCGATGCAGTGCTGGTACTGTGCTGTAGTTTCACTGAACTCATTCCAAACTTCCTGATTTAACCATAGCATTCTTCTAATGGGTCAACATTAGTTATGTAGATTAGGTCATTTCTTTAGAGCAGTATATGTGTTTGCGTAGTGCCTGATTTTATCAAGAAAGCTCAGAAATGATGCTCCATTAAAAAAAAGGAATATAAAATGGAGATCATCAGTTACATCATCTGAGTCGTTTAAAGAAATTATTCCAAGATGTGCAAAATAGAATCTGTTATCCACAGCATATTAGACATGAGGGTGCATTTGGAATGTAAAAAAACCCCCAAAAACACGCATTTTATGCTTACGCATGATGAGGTCACGCCTCATATGCTGCTTTCCAATACCTTAAATGGCATTCGAGTGAGTACTCTTCCGTTAAATTTGCAAGCAGATGTCTCATTTCAGGTTTTATGGTGTGGAAGCTTTGCCAGAGTTTATGTTTTCTAGTAGGGTTCTATGCATAAATATCGCATTCATCTCAAGCAGCTGGGAAACAATTTGCTGGTGTTGTGAACGTTTTAAAAATATCGTTTGAGGACTGAGACTTGAGTCTGACTCGAGAGAATTGTTCTAATTATCTGCACTGTGGTGATTCTAAATCCTCCTACTATGTAGATCTGTATTAAGGAGGCTGTGTGGTCCAATGGTTAAAGAAAAGGGCTTGTAACCAGGAGGTCCCCGGTTCAAATCCCGCCTCAGCCACTGACTCATTGTGTGACCCTGAGCAAGTCACTTAACCTCCTTGTGTTCCGTCTTTCGGGTGAGACGTAATTGTAAGTGACTCTGCAGCTGATGCATAGTTCACACACCCTAGTCTCTGTAAGTCGCCTTGGATAAAGGAGTCTGCTAAATAAACAAATAATAATAAATTAACCCTGCTGGTGTTTCCCCAGGTTTAATGACCCCTTATTGCCATCACTAAATGAAATAAACAGAGTGATAGAGCAGAGAACAACAGAATCGTGCCAGTGTTAACTGTGGTGCGGCTCCGGTCTGTACCGTGCAGTACTTTTAGGGATTCAGTTGTTGTCAGCCTAGCATCAGATGGTTCTTTAATAGGGTTTTTCATCAAAGGGAATTTATTTTCAAATCTAAATCTTTAATGATGAATTCAAGTTTGATATTCATGAAACCCTTAGAGACTGGCTTATTTACCAACAGTATAGAACATAGTTATGCATATACAACTAAAAACAAACTTTGCTAAAACATTCTTTAAATAACTAACGAGGTAAAACTTTGTGAATAGAGGCTGTGTCCTTAACCCCATGAATTATACTGGTAGGATTTTGAAAGTCGGTTTGGCAGCTTCTCTGCACAGTGTTTACCTGGCTGCCTTTTATAGTCTCTTGTACGTCTGAGACAAGTTTGTAGTTTTTAGATATTAACAAAACAGTGGTAATGGAAAACCTGCTGTGCTGTGAACCATGAATTACTACTGTGCATTATGAGCACTGCAGGTACTCCAAAGAGCACCGGTCTTTAGTGATTCGAATTAGGGAGATTCCACAGCATATGATTATTAGAGGACTTCTTGTTGGTATAACATTACGCATATATGCTCGAAGTACAAATAAATACTGAAAAACTAGGCTTTTCAGAAGAATATAAATGTCAATATGAATGTTTCAATAATATAGACACTGATACAGATGCATCTTTAATGTACAGTTCAAACCTCGTGACCCTGGAGCAGCACTCGTTATCCTTATTACAGATATCTCTAAATTGGTTTCAATTAGATATTGCAAGTATAAGTGGAATGGTATGTTCTGCTGCACAGTATTTGGAGAGAATTTGGGGAGAATTACTCGTGTAAATCAGGTTTGTGGCCGAAAAAATTTGGGCAAGAGTAGTAAAACACATTATTAACCAGCCAGGCACGAGGTATTTTGCTTTATTACAGCAGCTTAGATTCACTCGTGTACCAGTTCTCTGTGCATGGAAACCACATTTTCACAAAATCTCACAAGTAATCTTCAAAAACAGCACAATAACTTTACGCATAGCTAATTTACATATCAACCCCCACCTTTCCCATTCATTTGCATGACGTCGGGTGAAAAGCCCGGTTTACTCGAGTAAAATAAATTGAGCGAATGGAAACCCAGAAAAGCATTTTACACGAGACATTTTTCTCAAGCAAATGTCTCAAGCTAAAAACATGCATGGAAACTCCACCTTTGTTATAAAACAGTGCATCACTTTACATCCAAAACTGATCTTTATGTTGTTGTTTTGTATTTTTAAATCTGGGGTGGGAGTTCACTATTTGCCCTTATAAGGACTCAAAGTAAGCACTGGAAACTGATGAAATCCAATCTGCAGTGGTATGCTGTAGGACAACCCATGGAGAATTTATAGACTGCTAATCTAGTTAGTAATGTGGGGAGCAGATGCTGATGCAGGGAAGCACAAAAATGCCAACAAAAAAATGTTCCTGAGGTAGAATTTATTGCAGGTTTATTATACATTAGCTAATACAATGTGAATCTTCACGATTAAACCCAGCTGTGAAGTGTTTTACTTAAAGCTCATTTACTAAAAATATCTGCATTAGGTCAAAGAATATGAAACATGCTGTAGTGTGGTGGAGATATACTAAGTAGTTTACAGCGTATGGGCTAGAAGGATGCGTACAAACCATAGTTTGATGTGTGTGGGTGCCTTGAATTCACATCACAGAATAAACGCATTGTTTCTCCTTTTGCCTATGGAAAACAACCAGTTCCTTAATTAAACCATGAAATGGTTTACGGGATAGATAAGGTTCTGAGGCCTCGCAAGCACAGCAATTAAATTGCTGCTTTTCTCTGGAATGACAATACAATCTCCAGTAAACAAGGTGCCTCTGCCTCCTGCTGGGGCCCTGGCAGGGTGTATTGGGCCTTTTCACAAGAAAAGTGTGTGTGTGTGTGGGGTGGGTGGGGGTGTGGGGTGCAGATGTGTCATCACCTGCAAAGCACTCCCTCTGGACAGACCAATAGCAATACACCTTTGACAAGCAAGGTGAAGGAAATTCCACAACACTGTAATCATGGCTGCAGAGGGATATCAAGAAATATGAGGATCTGTTTTGATGTTAAAAACAGTAGGCCCCTCCCTCTAGAAAATTATATAATCGATGGTAATTACACGTTCTGTGTTACAAACTGCACTGGGATTAGCTCTCCTTTACACTGACAAAGTCTGAACTCAAGCATCATTCCTAGAAGAAGCCCAGATGTTGTCTAGGAAAAGTTGAAACAGAGAAAGGAAAACTTACATTACAAATGTTTTTTTCTTTTTTTGTGGGAATATTTTCCACCCTCAAATCCTATGGATTAATTTGAATGTTTTATGGTTACAAGGCTCAGAGAAACTGAGCTGTTTCTTCCAAAGCCTCAAGACTACATTTCTGTGGTGACAGTGGTGGAAGCATGCACAGTGCAAATGCACAGTAACGAGGGCTTCTGCTAATTTAGTTACTTCATAATACAAAAAAATCTTGTGGGAAAAAAAAAGATTATTTTTTTTTCCAGTGGAAAGATTTCAGTGTTATCTGTATTGAACCTAAACACGCTCTATCCAGAAATAAGTCAAATCCATTATCATGTGCCTTTTCTTAGTGGCATGTTCTCTTCCTTTCTGTGCTTTTATCCATAACGTCCTGTGGTCTCACTGTGTATGTCTTTACTGTTCATGCATAGGGAACACCCCTGAGACACAGTGGGCTTTTTGATGTTATGACTCTGCAAGCTCTCAATGAGGGAACTGAATCAATCTGCTTGTGCATCTACTGATGGACCGTAGATCTCCCACACTTACTGCTAAGGAAGATTAAGACATAATGGATTTGTGTGTAGGAATGTTTTGAACTGGTTGGCCCAGAATATAGGTTTTTTTTTTCCAGTCAGTTTTTTGTGGCCTAAAACATCTGTCACAGGTCGGTTGATGGCAGGGTGAAAAGACAGTGAGGAGGTGGAATACAATTCATAACATTTTGGGAAAGGCAACCCGTGGAATTCAGCGACAAACTAGTAAAATGGCAAGCCTCCACTTATTGATGAACTCGAGAGACTTCCATTGTCATATTCTAATATAAATGGTTATGCGGAATTGTTGCATTCACTTGTTGAGAAGGAAGTTGTGACAGGGCAGAGGCCCTGCACACTGAGAAATGTGTTTTGTGGCTGGCAGCCATTTTGGCTCAGGCATAGAGGAACAGCCTGGGGCCAAGATGGCCGCCTTTATACAGCCACATGTTAAAATGTTTAATTGTTTTGGTTTATTTATTTTATTGAAAAGTGTGGAATGTGGCCAGGTGGGAATTCAAGGATTGAAGTCAACTACCCCTGGCCACACCCCAGAAAAGACAAAGAGAATTTAGAGGAAGACAGTTCAGTGAAGGTTTGTACAGCCGAGAGAGAGAGAGAGAGAGAGAGAGAGAGAGAGAGAGAGAGAGAGAGAGAGGGGGGGGGGGGGGGGAGGAAAAGAAAAGGAAAGGTATTTTGTTGTTTTGTATGTTGGGGGAAGGAGATTAGCTCCCCTCATTTAGATAGATGTTTTCGAGTCTATTTGTAGTGTTTTGTTAAAACCTTTTATTTGCTTCCATGTTTGTTTTTGTTTTGTTATAGAATTTCAAGTGCAAGGGAGCACTTAAACTGCAGTTCTGAGTCTGGGTGTAATTTAACATCATGTAAATAAAAAAACTACAAAATGATATCGCAAAAGTCTACCGGAAGCCCTAATTAAGTTAACCATATGGCTCTGTGTTCTGTGGGACAGTTTGGGACAGTTCAGGCTTTTCAACTCACAACCCAGTGCATTCTGGTACATTTTACCTGTCACTTTCCAGAATGCATTGGGTTCTGAGTTGAAAAGCCTGAACTCTCCCAAAGTGTCCCGCTGAACACAGAGCCATATGGTCACCTTAGCCATAATAGTAGTACAGTATTTCATGCTAGATTGATCAAAATGCCTTTCCCACTTTTATTCAAAGTCAAATCAAATTAAAAAGCATTTGTTTATT
The DNA here is from genome assembly GCF_902713425.1 of Acipenser ruthenus. NCBI lineage: Eukaryota > Metazoa > Chordata > Actinopteri > Acipenseriformes > Acipenseridae > Acipenser > Acipenser ruthenus. Next base: position 5,912,023 of record NC_081197.1, read on the forward strand.
CTTGAGCTGAATTGATTGGCCAATGGCTTTTTTTTCTTTTTTTGTCTTTTATAGGGTTTTTACTGTAAAGTGCCCTGGGATGCTCTGCCTGTAAAGCGCTATATACAAGCAAATTGTATTGTATTGTATAGATAATGAATGATTTGCCTCTTGTAATTGGAGAGGTGAGCCAGGATGGTTAGAATCCCTGACCCCCAGTGGCAGCACAGGGGAGCAGCAATGAAATGAAAACAAACGGCAGAAGAGACAATTATATTTTAACACGGGAAGGAGCTATTGCTCTTCATCCTGAACCGCGCCAGGGCTACAATTCTACCAATGCAACACTGCTGCTTATTAGATCACTGAAGATGGTTTAAAAGTTTGATCAGGAAAGGGAAAACCTGCCTCTCTTCATTCTGAAGTGTCTCTGTCAAAAAAGCAAGGGGGACCCAGATATCAGGACAGAAGTATTGAGATAGCTGTGCGGCACATCAACACCTTGGGTTTAAGGTTGATGGAAAAGCAGGTTGTTATACATTAGAAATTTGATACTGGTAGACTGTAAGATTCTGTGTGTTGGTTTGATTCTTGTTTTTTTCCCTGTAGGATGATCTAACTGAAACTAAGCTGGGCAGATGCCAGGTGTACAGGTGTGACTGTAGCTCTCTTTGCTTTTCCACTGAAGCCTGATTCATCACAATACTGCAGATTAAACAATATGTGTCATTCGTTTTACCCAAATCCACATGCCACAAAATCTGTTTTCCTGTTTCTTAATACATTTTTAACTGAACATGAATTATTTTGAAGTACAACAGTCATCATTTGGATGTAGTACAGCTGTAAAATAAATAATAAAACCCAATGTGTCTCAATCATTAATTATAGTTTGATGAGTTATTTATTGCTTGTTCTGTAAAATGTACAAACATGCAAAAAAATCACTTATCCGCTTGCCAAGTACTGCAATTACTTAATTTTAAAGCGAGAAAGGTTATTCCAGATTTAGATGTATTTGTCTAAATATACTGCAATGGATAACACAATAACAAAGTCATAAATCAAATTTACAGTAGACTTTACAGCTTTAATACTATAACCATCCACATTCTTAAAAAGGGCCCTGTGACTCATGTGGGTTGTTTTGAATGAGGTAATGGTCTTCCACTTGTGCGCTGCTGCTTCAAAGAACAGAGACTGATGAGTGAAGGTAATAATAGATCAGAACTAATGACAAGCTGCCATTGTGTGAATGACATTGACAGTCAATGGAGTACATTGAGTGAATCACACTTCTGAGAAACCAGAAAATACAGCTTGCACAACATGACGTCTTTCTTTGCTTAACACACGCTTGAAAAAATAAAATTCCCAGACATAATTTTTATTTCGTCATTTACTTATTTTCTTATGCTCTCGTTTCACTTGAACCTTTAGCCTTTGTTCTGTGACATCTCTATTAAAATACATGGTTGTGGGCTGTTAACCCTTTTTATATACTGGTAGCTACCAGTTCATATATAATAATTATTACATTTTATAACTGTATATAAAAGAACATATAAAAAAAAGAACACCTTTTCACATCTATCTCTGCTCCGAATCACCCACCATTAACAGACCAATCATAGTGATGTTGTAAAACAATAGCTAAGCCCTTTATACTACAATATACTTTGTTTAAATGAATAAACCTGTAGTAACCTGCAACTCATTTGCGAAGAGGACAGCTTTTGCATTGGCTATTCGGTGCTATTAAAAAGGGATTTAATGCAAGAATCCTGATGGTTTTATTGCCTGTTTTTTACACTATGTGAGTTCATAAACAATCTGCAGTGAAACAGTTTGCCGGCAAGGTTTTCCTCAGTTCGTTATGCAGTAAATCTGTCACTAGATGCATTAGGGCAGTTCAAAGTAACTTCCAGGGGCAGGGGCTCTGAATAAGTGAAACATAATCTTTAACGTCTGCCTTAAACCTTTCGGAAACTAAGGAGTTATGGCTCATGCCAGATATTGTTTTACACACTTTGTACAGCTTGTCCATTCTAGCAACTGCATCAAACCTGCTGTCCGATTACAACCTAAAGAGATGCTTGTATATCATCTCAATTTTGTAAAAATATTTTGTAATATTCTAATATCTGTGTCCTCCATCGTTCTCCAGTGGTGTTGGTGCTAAGGTCATTATGAGGTGGTTTGAAAATCGACAACAAAGTTGTGACTTCTTATATCATTACTAGGGCCCTACCAAATTCACGGTACATTTTCATAAATTTCACGGTTTCAGCTATTTAAATCTTAAATTTCACAGTGGTGTAACAAAGTATGAACATATAGTTTAAAACAGCAAAATATAAACATTTAAAGCCCTGAAGTTAACAAAAGCATGTGACTAACAAAGTAGAAACGCTAAATGAAAATGAACCTTTAGCTAGACAATATATCCAGAGGCTAAAAAATATAAACGTCTCTGAAATTACTGACATATTTATTTTATTTATTTCTTTGTCCTCCGGTGCTTTTAATGTATTTTTATGCTCATACTACTACTTGGTATATATTTGGCTTCCAAATTATTTTACATGATCCACTGCAGTAATGATTGTAGCACTTTGATTTATTTTGGACACTCATTTTAAAATGTTGCCTGACGGTACTGCCCCGGAAGCCTGTGTCTACCAATCAGTGATTAGAGTTGTCAAATGTCAATCAATAAATCCTGTCCAATTCACGATGAGCTTTCTTTCTTTTTTAAATTGAAACAAGCTAACAATCGCATCAGGAACCTGTAACGGTACATATAACAGGGTAAAAGTACACAAAACAGACCAGATTTCGGTGCAGAATGAATTTCACGGTCCGTGTCACGTTTCTCATGGCCGTGAAATGGGTAGGGCCCTAATCATTAATTACCAGGTTTATTAACCAATGTCCCTTTTCTACCTCTGGGTCTGTATCTGAAATGACTACAAAATCTGAATTTATGACTAGTGGTGGTTTGAAAAATGACCACTTGGGGTTTTATTTTCTGTCCATTCTGAGTTAGTTTGAACATAACATTTCCTGTTGCTAACTCACCGTTACAGAGGGGACGGAAATGACCTACTGTAGTGGTCATTTCTAAAACCACCTCACCTCAAAGGCACTTAAAAATCAAGACAAAAAAATAATGTAGAGAAAAGAGTAGATGATCCCTTCAAGGTGATTGTTATAAAAAAGTAAACTCCAAATCGCTAGCCTTTTATGCCTTTCATCTCTTGAGCTCTGGGCACAAATCCAGGTTATAAGTGTAGCAAGCTTTAGCTGGGTGCCCAGTGGGCAGTAGGCCACAGTACAAAACCACCATGCAGTCCTGTACAATTGGGAGTCTGTGTTTGAGAGAGGAATGGATTGCAGGGGGTGCTTCACTGTACTTCCATGGGCCCTTAAAGGAACAAAAAAGCAAGACAAACTTTTCTTGAAGGGTTGTTTACATGCATTTTCAAAAATGCAATGTCAGCACAAATGTTTTGCATTTTTTTTGCTGTTGTTGGGGTGTGTTTGGACATGGTCCACCCACTTCTGGAAGTCTGATTGTATATCAGTATTTTTGCTCCAAAAATCCTGTCTGGGGGAGGCATGACTTGCAGCTGTCCTCAGATATAATTCAGACTGAGAATATTTAATGGCTGTGATGGTATATGTTAGCTACTGCAATTGTAATTGTAATAAAGTATGTTGTAGTAGGAAGGATTTGGACTCCCACAAACAGGCATATTTCTTAGAAGTCTCATAGGGAAGCTGAGCTCACACCCTAATTGCAGATTTCCTCAGGAGACAGTGCAGTGCAGCCTGGCTTTGTGGCTGCTCAAGGCTTCTACTCTGTGGTAAACACAGGGAGGCTTGTACCTTTCTACGGCATCGACTAGAAAAAATAAAATAGATTAAGAAACATGGGTTTGTGTTGGCATGGAGAGTTAGGCAATGAAGTCAGGGTGGAGCACATTTGGTAGACTAATTATAATTCTTGCTGCTGAGAATGGGGGGAAATGGTTTAGAATTTGCTGACTGGGTAAAAGTGACTGCAGCATTCCAATGTGGCTAACCTAAACATATACATTTTCCTAGACAACGCTAGACAGTCCGATCTCCAAAGATAAAAGTCACTAAGTGCTGTGGGAAAAAAAATATATAAAATGGCCCATATTCCGGCACTTTTTTTAAACAAAAAAACTAAAAAAAGAAGCAAAATAATTTAAGTAGCTTTTTTACAAAACAACCTGAAGCTTGATGGTCAGATAGAACAAAGTTTAAAAGTCGATTAATATTTGTCATAAAAAATAAATAAATAAATAAATAAATAATGTGTGGCATGTTAATACTAACTTGCTTAACATATTCTAAGATAGTCTAACAATAAACAAAATAAAATATTAAACTTCAGCAAGTTTGGGCAAGCAGTACAGTAAGGGAGGGAGATTAATGTGACATGACAGGAGTAAATGATCAGTCAGTAATCTGAGAGGACTATCAAATGATGGTGAAGGAAATTGAAATGCCGGTGTTATTTGATGGAGATGGCACTTAATCTATATGTAAAGTTGGCTTCTGGTTTTGGAAGTGCGTTTTATGAAATCTCTGTGGTTTTGAAATTGATGTTAATTAAAGACCAAGAAGTTTTCTTTTATCGGCATGCATTCCTTGTAATGATAATTGATATATTTTATAATAAAGATTTATTTAAAATAAAATACTTTTATTAATTGATTCCATTTTTTTTTTTATCAAAGTCTGCAAGCAACCATTTACATGGAGTAACATCTACAGTTGTTTTCAGGCTGAATTCAAAGAGGCTCAGCTTTTCAGTGGCTGACTGGGCGACTGCTGTAAGGTGTACAAACAGAGATGTATTAGCATAGTGTTTATGGTTTCAACCTTAGTTTCAGAACTCTAAAATCTTTAATCTGTCGGACAGCTGCCAGAAATGAATTATGCATGTCCTAATTGTTGTTCTAACGTGCAGGATACCAAAGCATGTGGTAACAGAAGCACAACCACAGAGATTGCCTGAACATCTGGAATTGTGCACATTCCAACTTGCCTTTTACAGCAGTTCTATCCAGTACCGTATGTTTTGATACCTATATGTAGGCAAAAAGCTTTATTATAAACACACCATTATTAGCTTGACGTTGCAACACTTATTTTCTGTACTGCATAGTTGTAGGTATTCAAGGCATGTGGTTTATTTTAGTTGGTGAGCATTGAAGAAAAAAGAACTTTTGTGATCATGTATTTGGGATTCAGCATGATCATTTTATTAGCATGCAGTCATATAGGACACTCTTCGCAAAATGTTTTAAGGAATGTTTTTTAAAGCCTATTTTGATTAAGTTAAATCAATTTCAAATCGTAGGTCTAAGAAAATCTTTTAAAACCATTCCTTAAATCGTTTTACAGTTGTGTGATAGTGCCCGGTGACAGGGCAGATGCCCTGCACATTAAAATATGTGTTTTTGTAACTGGCAGCCATCTTAGCTCAACAGCGAGGAAACAGCCTGGATCCAAGATGGCCACTCTTTGCACAGCCACATGGTTTTAATTAAGATAATTCGTTTGGTGTGGTGACTTTCTGGGGAGGCTGATTGTCTGATTGATCATCCTGAGAATGGGTACGTGTGCAGCTCCTGGTTGGCTGATCAGTCAGTCAGTTAACCCCCTGGAGAAGACACCACGCCATTGAAAAAGAACAAAGACACGTTTGTTTGGGGCGGAAGGAGAGAGTTTGTTTAGAAGGGCTGAGCGCAGCAGCTTGTGCTTTCTGTCCTGCTCCGAGATAGACGTAGCTTGGGTGTGTTTTATTTTGTATGCTGTTTTTGGATTTTTGTTTAGACCTATTGTTTGTTAAGTAATAAAAGTGCTCCACAGCGCTGAACTGCAGTTTTCCGTGTCTGGGTTTGCTATTTCTGCTGCTGGCCAGCCTTGACCTCTACACTACTACACCACATGCCCCTACTGTGTATTTATTTTATTTATTTTTGTAATATTAATTTTCACGATTTAGAGACTTAGCTTATATAGGACAGAGTTTTTTTTGTTTTTTTTTAAAGAAAATGAGGTAACGCGGTACTGAACACATTGATGTTTTCTAAGAGTATTGTTCTTGTTTTTTTACAGTAATGTTATTTTTACCAGTGTACATTTTTTTAATATACTTTACATTTGAAGAATAATAGGTTGGAAGAATAAAATAAGTGTTTTTAAACTGTTTAGAATGATCATGTTTAATAAAAAAAATAAATACATACAAATAAAAATCAGTGTATAGCTTTACTCAATGTAAAGGAGTATTTAGTGTTTTTTTTATGTTTCAAATTCTGAAGTTTGTAGACACCACATTAAGTGCTCAGTGTTAAAAACAGCAATGTCCTTCACAATGGATTGGCATGCTGCAGTGAGTTAATAAAGTAACGATTAATCTTTTGAGAGAGACCTTCTGGTACTTTGGCAGACAAAACAAAGTATAATTTAAATAAAATATAGCTTAGGAAGCAGACATTTCAAGCAAGGACCTTGTCACGGGTCATTGTGTGAAAGATATTTGACCAAGAATCACTGTGACTGAGCACTGAATTGATCCCTGCGGGCAGCACTCCAGATAAGGTTTTGGGTCTGGGACTAACTTACCCTGTAATTTTAACACAGAGAGTAAAATGTATGTCAAATGTAAAACGCAACATTACCTTGAAGTCATGAGTAATTTCGATAAATACTGTACAATCTTTAATGGTAATGTGGTAGGCATTAAAAAAGAGCCTTCCATTTTAACTGAAATGCTACTTTTAACTACTACACAACCTACAAGGTTCTTTTTTATCTCAGTACAGTTTTTTTCGAGGGATCACACGGACTCTGCAAATTAATTACGTTACTTATATTTTAACATTAAATTCTTAAACTCCGTGAACATGTTAAAACTTCAATATAAAGCCATACAGATAAATAAAAAATGGAAATGCATTCATAACTTATGAAACAGTTGAATATTATAGGCACTTTTTTAGCGGTTGCCTCTGACGATGGTTCCAGTTGGATTTGTAGCTGGACTGGGGTGTTTACGCTTCAACCTGTGTATTCTTACTGTGATGTAAGAATACTGGCTGCAAAGACAACAGGGCTAGCCAGAGATTGGATAATGTTTGTTTTCGATTGTTTTTTCTTGTGTACAGGTTCCTAGTAACTGAAGACATAGTATTGTGGGAGATGTAGTTGTTAGTGGAAGGTTTAGGGGAGGTGGGTGAGGAGGAAGACAAGCTGAGCAGCAAAATTGCTATGGGTATTGTTGTACATTAAATTTAAATTTAGTGCGTATTTCGGATTCACGTACAAACAGCAGGTACGCAGCTTATCTGGACCGCTGCCTGCAGGCATCCAGAATAACAGAAAGAGCTTAAGACTTTATCAGCGCTATAGGAAAGTGGGTCTCTTGGAACAGCTTAATTAGATAATAATAATAATAATAATAATAATAATAATAATAATAATAATAATACAAAAACATTTTGAGCTGGTTTCACAGACCCTCAATTCACAATACTCTTGAAGTACAGTACATTACCTAAGGTAAGATTAGATGAGAATTGTGGTAACCTGAGTTTGTGTGTCCAGCTGTAACTCCCTTATGAATTATCACCAACTCGGAATAAAAGGATGAGAGGATGCTAGATTACATTTCTTCCTTGACAGTAAAACCATGAGGGAGTAGTTATATTAATGACTTGGCGAGTGTTATTATTTTAACAGGCATTCACACAGTATTCCTGTATTTTAAAGTCTTTTGTGATGAGTCCCGCTTAATCGCTTCATTCCTGGCGGGACCTCAAGGACCTGCCTTATTTTGGCGCCATATGTTAACATATGCTGTTGGAAATTACATTGGAACCTCACAGGATTCCTAGGTCCCAGTCTGAGGTAGTGTATAAATAATATATGTACCAAAAAAAAAATTCTCATGTATACTTATTGAAGGTGTTTATTCTTCAGCTCGATAAAAATAATTCAGGACTGAAAGGGTTAATAAAAATACTGTAATTAAACTCAATGATACAGAGTAAGTAGTTCAAAAACCGCCCTTAAAACTATTAAGTTGCAGATTTGTGCAATGTGTTCTTGTGGTGTGGTATGATTTATAATCAATTCCAGTCAATATACAGGCCTTTCTGTTGAAAGGCTGCAAATGGGTCGTCCATATGTTTATGCTTAGTCACTTAATAACTGAACTGCAATAGTGCTAGCTATATAAATGCAGCATTCCTGAAACTGAACACATTAGAGTGTATTGGAGTTTTGGCTTCCTGCCACATGTGGCTGTTAGGCTGAAGTGTGGTTCTATCACCTGACGTCACATTCTTTCTGGAATGAAAATGGCATTTACTTTCTGTCTTACAGCAGTACCTGGATTAACATTACACATCTTTCATTGTGTATGTGTAATTTGATCCTTCTGTTTCCTTTGAGCTTTTCATCTCTCTACCATTACTAATGTCCATATTTTTTTTCTCCAAATAATTCTGGAAAGTTTGGACTAATCTATAACATATATTTGAAATATGTTTTATTGCTTAAATCGTCAAGCCTTGCCTATACTATATGCCTCTCATGTTCAAGTTATAATAAATTATTATAGCCTACATTATTTTCTTAAATAAAATCTAGCATGTAGGGAGGTGGTATTGAAGAAAGGCCCAGGAATAAAAAAGTGAAAGAGATCCATATCAAACCAGGGATCCTTACCTGGCTTTGAACTTCGCTTTGAACTATACTTTGAGGCTCGTGCAGAAGCGGTATGTAATTCCTTATGAATAACCTTTTGTTGTGGAGCCTTCCTTAAGAAAAAAGGCATTTAAGAACAGGAACAATCATTGTTCTTTTACCCTCTGGTACTAGTGAAAGTGCTTCTTTTTTTTTCTTTTTGCGCATGCACTTCCTGCTACATATCGTCATCCTGTCTACCTCTTCTTTGATAACACCCAAGTGAAATGTTTTGCACAGAAGATCTTGGAACTGTTTTGAAAGTGCCTTGACCTCTCAGTGACGTTGCTCGAAAAACCGAAAACAAGCAGATACTGTTAGCTGTTCCCATATCTGACCGAACAACTACAATTCATACTGGACAGTGAATTAACTTGTGTAAACATAGTGTTATAACAGCAATAATTACACTAAGTATTACTTCAATAAACCTGTAGTAAAAATTGCACAGGGTACACTTTCAAAAATCAAAGTGGCTTCAGTGAGGGGTCAAATTAAAGGGACCCTACAGGTAGCCATGGAACTGCAGCAACGAATGAGGAAGTTCAAGAAAAACGAGTTACTTTGTTGAGAAGCTGGGATTTTTAAAACACTGTCCCAGATCATACAAAAACAAACTTCTCAGTACGATTGTAGGGAAAGTAAAAATAAATAAATAAATAAATAAATAAATAAATAAATAAATAAATGTCATTTGATTCTACTTTTTCTTTGTAATAAAAAAAGTAAACAGGCTAGTGGGGGAAAAAAGCTTGGAGTGTTGAGCTCAGTACTATAAAGTTCTGAGGAACAGCCAGAAATCTACCAGTGAACTGGCTGAAATGTTAGCGAGGGGGAAGAAATCTGATCTTTTATTCAATATAATTGCTGCTTACTGATGTTAAATTACAACTTCTGTACAGTATAAAGTATATTTAGCAGTGAAGTGGAAACTATAAATAAAGTAGTTGCAGGACAAGCCTCCGTGGTGGCTGAGTCCCACGTGCAGTGCTGTTTTTTTTTTTGCAGTCATATTTTGACTGTATTGTAATGAATGAACTTGATCTTAAAAGTCTTTGCTTCAGAAAATCAGAATATATGTAAAGATGGACCTTTTATGTTTTCTATTTTATGTGGCAAAGTGGTTAACAGTGTGCAGGTGCAGGAATGCAGCAGTGATCAATGAACAGACAGACAGCGGTAATCCAGGTACAATGTTATTTATTTTTATAATCCAAAGTCTGATGACAAAACGGCAGTAAACAATAACAATGAGAAACAGGCAATACAGTGGCGTGTATTGCACTGTTTTAATCCACGGGTTGGTCCCGAAATAATAGTCCCGATCTTATACACCCACACGTAACACAAAACACAAACACAAGTCCACAGTGAGTGTTAAAGTGCTCGTGGTGTAAATACAATTATTCGTGAAACAAAGTGCAGTGTAGTCCAGGTTTGTGCTGGCCTCTGGTGACAGCTCTGGATCGTGTTAGCCGTCTAAATAACAACAAACAGTATATTTATAACGACAAAACAAACAAAACACTCACGATAAAAACACACGTCTTTCTGTCCGGTTCATCTTAACCGTAACAAGGAACAGATCACTTTGCTACTTTTGTACCGTCAATCATGACCCCTTGGTTAACTAGTGCAACCGCTCCTCCAATCCGCGGCTGCCACGTCGTTTCCCTTCTGGGTCGATGATTTAGTGTATCGTAGCTCCGCCCCCTTTCTAAATGACAGACTTCCTTCTAACCCTGGGAATGAATTGTCTGGCCGTCCAGTCCAGGGCACTCTGTTCCCTTTACACAGCACCCTCACAGGTCGGGAGAGAGATTTATCACCAAGAATCATTCTGACTCTGTCACAGAAGATAATAGCTGTTTAATATTTTATCTAATGTGTACAGTTCCAAACTCCAGTTTATGTGTGGCCTATTGCACAATCAACTGTAAGTATGGACATCACAACCAAAACACTAATACACACTAATGTGTTCAACTTTCTCTCTTGCTCAGGTTGGAAACGAGTACAGTACTCAATAACCCAATAACCACACAAGCAGCCCTGCTATTGCTTTTCATCTTTATACCTGATATATACTGTAGTCACTTGGATTGATTCTGTGTTTGGCTAGACGCCTGTCTTTATACACTTCTCTTCTTTACAAATGATTTAAATAAATTACAGAATTTTAGACACAGTGCCCTGTGGCAATTGTGTGCTGGTTTTGTGATGAAACTAATTTCGTACAGTATGTGACCAAAGCCAAATTCAAAAATAGGTAGGGCAATAACCATTTCCAGTTTTTGCTTGGTTTATTTTCAATGTCTCCTTCTCTTCTCATTAAAATTTAAATAAGCTATGTAGAGAATTGTTGATTCAGGTTCAGCAAACCAAATAGCTTCCTCATTTCTTTTTTTGATTAGTCATTTAGACAGATATTATCTTAGTGGGAAACTTTACAAAAAAATAAAGAATTTCATTAATATACCAGCCAGGATAAATACAGCAAAACCGGATGTATTTTCATTTTCATTACTCTTATATGAGCTTGAGCTTTACCGTTCAATAGGAATGTTAAAACAAAACAACAAATGGAATATGCAGTATTTTAACAGATAGTAACTAAAAAGCTGTCTTTTGGCAGGTCACTCTTGAAGTAAGATTTAGTCAGATTTCTTAGGCCAGGCAAACATTGTAATCAAGATAACGGCAGGAATATGCTTCATGCATGCATGCTTACCTGCACACATACAATGTGACATCAGACTCGAGGGATACAGTCAAACGCTGACCTCTCTTCCAGCTGTGAACTCCCCAGGGATTCCTCTGGGTATTTGTAATAGAAGCTATGTCCAGTTCTGCTGGTGAGAAGTCACACCTATTTTTTTGACACCATGCTGAGTTAGAAGAATCCTGTGTAATTAAATTTCCATTTTCCACGGCTGCAAAATGGTCTAACTCACACTGCTAGAGATGTTGGTTTTTATGTCCCCTTCTTTTAATGTTTTAAAAACGACGGTGTTTTTTAGCCATGGTTTAGATTGAATAAAGACCAACTGTGTGTTTCGTACATGGCCTATAAACAAAGTATTGAATGTATAAAACAATATTTATGTGGACTGAAATTGCACGTGTATTATTCTCCATATCAGCGAGATCGACTTTTTAAGGTATTGATGCTTGATTTGCTGAGCTATTACAAGCTTTGGGACAGCCAGTCTTCATTTTGATTATGCATTTGTTATGTCATGGTGACCTGTTTTTTTCATTGACACCTATAAAATATTATTGATATCCATGATGGAGAATATGAACAGAGCAGTACCGTATGTCACTTACATGACTCGTTTCATGCAGTAAACGCAGCACACGCAGTGATTGACTGAGGGTGACCGCTTTGCAGTTTTGTTGACGTATATAAATAGGAGCAACACAAACAAACTGATATTCGCCTTGCCTTTTTGCAGGGTTTAGACCAGTTTTGGCAATCTCACAGCCTGCACTATATGAGGGACTATATGTTAACTGTTTTGTGTGTTTTTTTTTTTAATTTTCAGATTTGTCTGTAGCGGTGCAGAAATTCTCCCAGTCACTGCAGGATTTCCAGTTTGAATGTATAGGAGATGCAGAAACCGATGATGAGATTAATATTGGTAAGTGATTTTAAATTGTCAGGAGTCTAGTTCTTCTTTAACTTGTTAAGATGTTCATCGTTTTACTCATAAGGGTGTAAAGCAGAACTGAATGTTGATGTTTTTGAAAAAACAAACCCCCCATGAATACGTCAAGCGAGTTCAGTTATGTTATTTCTTTCAGTTCAGTTGGAGGGCTTCATCTGTAATGAAACTAAACATATACAGCATGAATTAAAAAAGGTTAGTAGAAGTAACCTACACAATTTTAATGTGACCAATTTGAACATGCCATTATCAGTAGTCTAAAGCAGGCTTTTAAAATCAGTTAGATTCGATCTGCTCTTAGAGCATTTTACAGCACTGGGGAATCACCCTGAATGGCCTCAACCGCATATCCATGGTTATTTCCACTAAAAATAAGTGTTTGGTGCAAAAAAGGGAGATTCCCTGAAACTGTAAAATGCTCTAAAGAAATCCAGTTGTGGTGTATGCTGGTGGGATATAGTTTAATCATATCAACTCCTCAGCGACCTAGTTTTTCTTTTGTGCCATTTGAAAGTCATGCTGATAGTGGTATAAATAATATATAAATCTATTAAGAGAAATGGACCAGCTGGGAAAAAAAACGCCCTAATGAGCACGACCTTTCTGAATTCCAGTATTTCCATTCTTTAAGTACTGCATTCATAATTGTGATATCTACTGCTGCGTTCTAAACAGCTGCATAGTGAGTCATGTACCAGCTGGAAGTGAAGTTTACTTACATTTATTATGAAGACCATCCCCGGTAATTTTGATTTGATTTAAAGCATTAACTGTGGTAATGGATCGCCAGCTTTCTCCTTTTTCAGAAAGCAATTAATTACAGCATACAAGACGGGCAAGTGCAAAGACAAATTCTCATAGAGGAATAAAACAACAGCTTTAGCAATACAAAGCCAGCAAGAATAGACTTAGTTACAGGAGCAATTAAAATTATGTTTCCCAGATGTTACTTGTGTCACATCATTTTTTTATCTCACAAATAAAATGGCAACAGAGTGTATTTACTGAAACGGATACTGGGTGAAATCGGGTTAAATTGGGGCAAGTATGCATAAAAACAAAAATAGAAATGTTCCACATCATGATGAAACACATCTTAATTTGAAACGGTCCAACTCCTACCTGGCCCCTAATCAAGAATGATATGCCTGGCCAGACAGATATTGCTATGAACGAGCCATTTAGGAGTGGGATTGCAAAAAAAAAAAAAAAAAGCAGTTCACCATCTGGTATTTGAAGTGATGTTGATTACCTGGGTAATGGCATGGAAAATTTCTGAAATAATTTCCCACCTGCAATTGCCCATGTGACTGATATACACAAGGGACCTAGTTATCTTCTGATGCTGGAGCACAGACTTTGTGGGGGTGGAATACTGGGGGGGGGGGGGGGGGGGGGGGGGGGGGGATAGAGTTGGTCATGATTTGAAGAAAGAATTCATGGACTATAAGAGTAATGGTAATTTTCGCTATCTCTGACGAATGAGCAAAAGATATATCAAGCCGAGATTATACAGGGAATTTCTCTTCCAGGATTTAAATTCCAAAACGTTATCAATCTATATATTAATCTCTTAAGTAGCTGAACCTTGGTAGAGCTTGTTATGCTGTACTTTCACAGAGACTATCAGTTTTCATGCACTGAATCCTACAGTGTAGATACAGGACATTTGCATCAGAGGTTGCTGTAATAGGAAAAGATAGGGGATTTAAAACACACACATCTGATAGAGATTAGAGCCTACTAATTTCTAACAGAAACTGCTTCCGAAACAGCTGAAAGGAGAATTATGGGATGAGCAGTTGTGTTTTTTAATGGCATGAGTGGTGAAGTAAAATATATACCATGACTTCATTTAATCAAAACCAATGGTGATCAACATTAACCCATGCACATTAACAACAAAACCAGCTATTCTGGTGTTAACGCACAGTCCTCAACCTGGTATGAACTGGATGGGCTCTACAGGAGCAGTAGTTTCTGTACAGGCCCGCATACGTGATTCCTGTAGGATCCTGCAATGAAGAGAACTGAACTTGTACATAGACGGTACTGTACTTCAGCTTCCTACACTGTAGGACCCATGCAATTGCAACCAACAAATACCTCATACTTTACTGTTCTTAAGTATTACAAGTATGTTCGGATAAGCCCGAGGATGCTATGATCCTACTTGTAACATCCGATATGTATTATTCTACAAAGTAACATAAATGTAGGGTTGTGTTTGCTGACCTTAAGGCAGTAGAGTCAGCAGTGATCTAATCCACTAAACATAGGTGGATCTAACTCTTCAGACAGATCGTTGCTGCTTAAGCCAATTCCCAGTCTGTTCTGCGCAAGGCAAGATCTCACGTAAACATCTGCTTGAGTGCTTCCTTAGACTGGCACGTTGAAGCCTGCAGCAGCTCTCATCTTTTCCATCAGGACAGGATGTATTCCCTGGACAAAGCTAGTAAGTACCGTTTATGTAGACAGGGAGTTATTTGAAGATGTAAGGTTTTGTAAATGAAAGTGGCCTCCATGAGCTCCATTGAGCAGAAGAATTGAAGAGTATACCTCAGGGTTTTTTCTTGCATTACAGTGACATGTAAGGAGAAGTAACAGTGTACCAGATGAGGCTAACCTACGCCTAAACTGAATACAGATATTTACATATGTGTGATGCTAATGTCAGTGTTTAGTTTTAGAGTTTTTAAGATATTAGTGTCTTGGTTGGTGGCAAAAAAAAAATGACTGTGAGTTTTATTCACAGTAAAAAAATATAAAGTGGCTGTTTAACATTAGGACTGATGTGGACTGCATTCTTGATCTTTCATTTAATGAAGCATCAAAGCCTAAGCCCCTTAAGAAGGAATTTGTGTCTCCAATTACCGTATCACAGGGTAGAAAAGTGAATCTAATTAGGAACAGGAAAGGTTTGCTAATACGAGTTTCCAGGTATCCCCAAAGCAGCAGTTTATTTTAAACAACATATTGTTAAAGCACTTTCAGAACATTTCACTTTTAAAAATAATAAAAGTTGTAGTCACAAGCAGTCCACTTGACCTTATAATTCAGCAGATCACCTTTATGATATCCTGCTGCTGCAGGTAGTATCAGAGACATTCCTGCTTGGTTCACGGAGTGTAAGAGTTGGAAGAAAGCCTTGGAGAATGCTTGAAATATGCTTTTAGGGACTAAGAAACCGGAAAGCCAATGGAATCTGCTGAGGTTCCTGTTTAAGCTGAGCAAATTGAAGGGTAAATTATAGAAGAATGTTGAAAATAATCATCAAGTAAGAATAACATTGTAGCATGAAACTGAACATTGATGTGGGGCATTGCAACTTAAACTAGTGTTTTTTTTTTATATAAACCTGGCTTAGGTCAAGCTGATTGAATTCCAAAAAAACTGTTTTCCGGAATTGCGTACTATGTAGCACTTAACATCTTTTGGAATAAGCAAAATTAGCAATGAAAATAAAAAGCAGAATGGACACAATCCACTTTGTTTAAGGAAACGGATATCAGAGTGACTCATAATAAATTTTGTTCTATGTGCAAACAAGTCTGTTATAGAAGTTAGGAGTGTCACAGCAGAACACATTCTTCTCGTCTTCAGGGACAGCAGTCCAGGACACACAGGTCTAGAGTTTCATGATGAGGGAAATGGTGGCAGTGATTGCCGATTGATTAAACAGAGTAAACATATCATTTTTCTAAATAGTTTTTTCTCTTTTCCTCTAGTGTCTGTTTTTCATATATTTTCTTCATCCTCTAAAGCAGGGGTTCCCAAACTTTCTCAGCTCAAGGCCCCCCAGAACATTGTGAATCCTGGCTGAGGCCCCCCACCCAATGAATCTGTATTATTATTTAGTCATTAGCAGACATCTTCATCATTCATCGCGACTTGTATTTTTTAAAAAAACTTACATGTAATGTACTGCATATACATTACAAGGGTAACAACATCACTACAAAAAATACACTTAGCCACACATTGTGTCTCACTGCGTGAGGAAAAGAGACATACGGTAGCATAAAGGCAGACCAGTAGTAGTGCCAACGTTTTTTCTTGTAGATACTGAGCAGATCACCTTACTCTCATTGCAAACAACAAATTAAATGATGAAACAATGAAATGAGGATAAAAAGAAATTTAAGTAAATAATACTAATTACAAAGTACTCTGGGGGGCTGGTAAAGACATTCCAAGTGGAGTGCAGGATGCACCCTATAGCCGGTTCGAGTCCAGGCTATTCTATTGCTGACCATAGACGGGAGCTCCCGGGGGGCGGCGCACAATTGGCCAAGCGTCGCCCGAGGGGGGGAAGGTTTAGGTCGGCCAGGGTGTCCTCGGCTCACCGTGCACCAGCGACCCTTTTTGTCTGGCCTAGTTCTTAGAGCTTTTTCTCTAGCAACAGGGTACTCATCCATAATATTTATCCAGATCTGTGGTAACGGAACAGCAGAGAATTTTAATCTTTCAAGTCCCATCGTTTGACAGTTCAATCAACTCCTCTTGTGATTTCAGGTCCAGGTTTGTATCGATTTCAGAATCAAAGGGATTTCGGATCCATTTCAAATGCTTTGATTCAGAGCATTTAACTGTCCAAATATATCCGACAAGTATGCTAGCTTCAGAATCCATATAGAATTTTCAAAACAACTTCGAGTTGACTATTGAATTTTCTTGAATATATCCATCTAGCAGTCTGAATATTTCCTCACGTTGTTCTCCCTGGTAATTCTTTACAGAAAAGCAATTCTTCGACAAATTCCCCCCATTCTATAAAGGAGGCTGTGTGGTCCAGTGGTTAAAGAAAGGGGCTTGTAACCAGGAGGTCCCCGGTTCAAATCCCGCCTCAGCCATTGACTCATTGTGTGACCCTGAGCAAGTCACTTAACCTCCTTGTGCTCCGTCTTTTGGGTGGTCCAAATTGCTACCATAAAAACTCAGTTTTGTGACTGACATTAATATCTTTTAACATGTTTTTAGTTAACTACAAATGTGTTTTTTGTGTAAATATTATAACTGTTCTCTTTTTAAAATTGTAGTTGTATACGCTTCCCATAAAATAATGTTATGTTTTTTTTTTTTTCAGCTCAGTCATTCAAAGAATTTGCTCAGTTGTTAAATACAGTGGAAGAGGAAAGGAGGAGACTGGTAAGTGTTTGGGGTGTCTGTTTACAAATAAAGTACTGTAGTAAAGTATGGATTGTGGGCTAGTCTGCTGGAATCAAGTAGCATGATTTGTTTGTAAATGTCATGTGAAATTGGGTTCTGAAATGTTCTTCAATTGTTCGAGATTATTTCTAAATACTACTGGATTCCAACTGCTGTGGGAAATCATTTCTTTATGAAACAGATGCTCGAAGAGGGTCGTGACTCAAGCAAGAAACGATGTCAAACAGCACGTATGGTCAAGAGTAGTTGGGAATTTTTTGTTTTTACTGTTAATAGTTCACATAAGGGGGAAGGAGGGTTTGAACAACAACAGTCCGTTCTGGATTCCACGGAAGTGCTAAATTTGGCAGGATAACCTCTAGCGAGGACATGCCACTGGCCCCCGAAAAAAAGATTTCCTGAACCTTCTCACAATACATTCTGCACCCTCCAGTTCCATTGTTTTTACCCATTAAATATCCCTGTGAGCTCCTGTTATGTGGTGCTTGTGTACATAGTAGTTATGGTTTTCAGCATTAAGTGCATTGCAACTGAACCTAGCACACGCTGTAACAATTTTGAGACGTACAATTATTACTGTAATCAGTGGCTTCTGTTTCAGATCATATGACAAATTCCTCACACACGAAGCTGGTGAAGGTAGAAATTTAAATATGTACACGTATATTAGGTGAGGCTAACTTTCATGAGTCCATAGTTGTTTTTAAGTCAAGCTCCAGACCGCTAGCACTATTCACTCATCTGTGTGTTTATTCCAGTGTAAATGGTCCCTCTGTTCAGTAAATGATTATCCCCCTCTGGGGTGGGCCTATGTCTGTATGTACAGAATCTCACATTTTTATTGCAGGCATGCATGTATCTAGACAATCAATTGTGATAACAATTAAAGCTACTTTAGCACAGGTTCTTGATAGTGTCAGAATGGGGGGAAATGGAGGACCTCGGTTTGCCTGCCACACTTACGTTTATGCATACGGTATATCTAGAGAAGGGCTTATTTAGTTGAGAAAAAAAACGTGTTTGATTATGGATCACAATCTGTCCGAATCTCAGTCTTCTTCACACATGCTTGCGATGTATGCTTGCGAT
Organism: Acipenser ruthenus; assembly: GCF_902713425.1. Taxonomy (NCBI): domain Eukaryota; kingdom Metazoa; phylum Chordata; class Actinopteri; order Acipenseriformes; family Acipenseridae; genus Acipenser; species Acipenser ruthenus. Next base: position 5,930,724 of record NC_081197.1, read on the forward strand.
GTATCTAGGTGATGGATTGTTTTCATGTTACTGATAATGATATCTTTTTTCATATTTAATTAAACCCATTCCCTGTCTTTAACCAGCATTTGAAAATGGACCGAAAGAGCAAAAAGATACACCACATGGGAAGCAGGAATGTTGGGTAAAAGATTAACATTGTGGAAAGAGGACCCTTGTGTTGGAGAGGCTATTGTTTATCTTGGCTTTTCTTTTGCAGACTAATGTTCATTTACGTTTTATTCATTTATTTTCCGTTTTTCACCAAGCCATAACTGGAAGAACTCAATAGTATTTGTCTGGAAAGATTTGTTTATTAGTCTCTGGAGCGAATCCTTGTGACTCAGAAGGCTTTAAATGTCTAGAGAAATTACAATTTCTTACAGTTATGTATTCTTGTCAGCAATCCTTTGTAAAAAAAATTAATTCATTTTCCTATTCAAAGGTATCTAATAACCAGACTTTTCCTACAAGTGCCTATAACAATAGAAGAAAAGTTCTCTCTAGATATCTGGATGGTATTCTCTAACATTTTGATTTACTGAACACCCACATTCACATAGCATGAGATATCAGCTTGAAAGTGAATAAGGATTGTTATATCTTTAATGTGCTTTCAGCATTGCAAGCAACATCCACTTGGCAAACAGGCCATCTCCTTTGAGTAAATAGCTTTGAAAATCAGCCACAATATATCTGATGAGTCTTAGAATAATTTCTGTGTGCCTGAGATAGGGATGCTTTAGGTCAGTGGTAGGTAAGAATTCTCCTTCTTAGTTAGGCAGAATTCACCTTCTTAATTAGGTAGAATTCACCCGAGTGTTTCAACAGTATTGGGTTCCAGACAGTATATCCTCAAAACCCAACCACTCTATAGTGACAAAATACAGTGTAAAAAATAAATGATTAATGTTGGCCAGCTTGACAAGGTGTATGTTATGGAGTAAAGGGAAACTATTTAAGTGTAAGTGCTTGTGACAGCTCTCTCTCTCTCTCTCTCTCTCTCTCTCTCTCTCTCTCTCTCTCTCTCTCTCTCTCTCTCTCTCTCTCTCTCTCTCTCTCTCGATGTGGAGGCTAGAGAGTTTGAGTCTAAGAACTAAACCTGTGTTGGACATATGGACTTAGTCATGAATATTAAAAAATACAAATACTCAGACATGGATTAATCAGTGATTTCCAGATTCTCGGCCAGGTTGGGAATCCATATGTCCTCAAATTAAGACATCACAGCTGAGTGGAGGACTGCTAACTAACAGATATTTGAAGTACTCGTCCTTTTATTAAAAACATGTCCCTGCCTTGCTGGTAATAGAAAGTCTGTGGGATCCGTCAGGCATGAAGAGTTTTATTATATGTTGGTTGGAAGTCAGCCACTTTTCAGAGTCCCATTCCAGCTCTGGGTTGTGTGCAGTTGTCTTGCCAGGAGCCCAAGTTTATTATTTTAGGAAATACGTATTAAATACCTCTATCATGAGACCAGCTTTGTAAAATCCCCCAGTCACCCGTCTGAAAATATTTGTTTGAATATTATTTAATGTCATCGTTCTGCCTTTGACAGGTTTCACTGCCAGTGTCATGGCTAATGCAGCAGCAGCAACAGCAGCAGTATCCTTTAGGGAAAGCCTTCGAACATACAGGCTTTTTAACGTGGTTTGCTTTTCCTGATTTTACACTCATAGCTTCCTCAGAGAAGTATGTATCAAGTTCTTCTCTCAGAGGTGTTTTTAATTGCATAATGTTTGCTACTTTTAGAGGTCTTTTTCCCTGTCACCTGCAGTTGGCCCTCTAAAAGCTCTCTACAGGGGTCTGAATTATTTTGGCCTATAAAAAATAGAAAATAAAGCCTGTAAATTGTTGAGCGCTCTTAATCAATATACAAAAGTCATTTTAATTCATTAGGAAGGCATTTAAATAAAACATCTGTAGTTTAAGCTATAATAAGTGATGTTAGGCAGTGCCACAGAAAAAAAAAAAAAAACATTTATGTAGTTCATGATTTATAAAATAAACTCTCTTCAAGGGGGTATTGTGGCTTGAATGGAGCAACCACAGAATGAGTTTTAATGTTTCCCTGTAATGTTAGGAAATCAGCTGTGTACTGCTGTGTACTGTAATTCAACCCATTCCATGTATTATTTCTAGTACATTCTGGAACACGGCCCTTCATTTAAAAGTAACTAATTCTATGAGATTTATTATCAGCGATGTCTGTACTTAGACTAGAGGTATGCCACACTTTAAAGTTTTTCATACATCTGATGAAACTTGGTTAGGACATTCTTTATTTATTTTTTATCTGGAGATAAATGGGGGAACCTGTCCATCTGTCTGCCCAGCTGCTCATGTGTCTCAGGTAGGGTGGATGTACTGTAGGTCATCTTTTTTATGATAATGATGGCTCCGTTTTTTATCTACAGCTGTGATGTGTGTTACTAACATACTTGTTCTTTCAGTTTCTGTAAAAAAAAAAAAAAAATAATAATTGTATCTAGCAACTTTATGTATGAATAATGTGTTAGCAACAGTAAAAATTGCCCAAACCATAGTACATTTACTGTACACGGCTGGTAATGTGACCAAATTTTCGATCACTTTAGAAATGCATAGGATGTTTGGTGACAGTTCTCAGGCAAAATTAATTTAGTATAGTAGCCTTGGTCACAAATACAAGTCCCTATGACACAAATTCACAAGGGGTCGGCTGCTGGTGGCTTAAAGTAGTGGCAACATTTCAGAAGCAGAAGTCTGTGTAATTAATCAGCATTTTCTTTCCCAAACATAATAAGAAGAAATTAAAATCCCAAAGAGCATTACAACTGAACCATTTGCAATTCATTATAATTTATGCCTTTTTAAATATCAGGCAATAACTTCGTTCTTCGTCTGCTTTTCTGAGCGGAGCTTAGTGATCACTGACATGAATCTGAGCCAGCATTTGCAGATTTTATATAATTTCCAATTTCAAGCTCAGGACATTTTTTATGTTGAACAAAGATTGATTAATTATATTTACATTAAACTTATTCAGGGTTGTGCCAAGCCAAGAGTGATTTTAATCAAAGACAACGTTTCTACTGAAGCAGCGATTGAGAATAGATACATTTTAAGAGCGAGTAACGATGCTCATGTAAAAAAAAAAGACTTTGCTTTTAAGAATATTTTTGTAAAACACATTTTTTGGGCCATTCTATAAAAACGGTACATTACACTGATAAGGAATCCGTATCAGGCATGGTTTTAGTGGTAGGGGTCTCTGAGAGGCTTGCCTAGTAAAGGCATGGCTGGGTAGTGTGCAGGGTGAAGCATACAAGTTTGCATCATGGCTGTACGAAGGCAAAATTGGCAGGGAGCAGACTCTACTGGCAAGTTATACTGCAAGTTTAAAGTGGACACCTAGAGAAGGCTCTGTCCTCCAGGGGCTTGTAGCTCACCAACATCCGCTGTGGAGCGCCTGGGTGTAAAGAGACAATTGCCTTGATCGTGGGATTGGAGGACCTTCAGTTCTCCGGGGATTGAGTGCTGCGATGATGGAACATAATTGGACATTCTAAATTGTAGAGAAAAACAGGGGCAGAATAATTAGGCACTACATTATTATTACTAAATTAAAGCTTTTTTTTTTTTTTTTTTTTTTTTTTTTTTTTCAAAAATTTAGTCGTCGCCAATTATTTTTACCCCGGTTTTCACCCCAATTTAGCATGCCCAATTATTATCTGTATCCCCGGCTCACCGCTCGCAACCCCCCCACCGACTCAGGAAACGGAGGCTGAAACACGCGTCCTCCGAAACGTGCTCCTTCCAAGCCGTCATTTTTCGCACTGCAGATCCACAGCAATGCTACCAGACCTATAGTGCCGGAGGACAACACAGATCTGGCGGCTCCGCTGCAGAGCCACAGGCGCCCTATCGGCCACAGGGGTCGCTGATGCGCGGTGAGCCGTGGATTCCCCTGCCAACCTAAGCCCTCCCTACCCGGGCAGCGCTCAGCCAATTGTGCGCCGCCCCCTAGGAACTCTCGGTCACGGTCAGCTGTGACATAGCCTGGATTCGAACCAGCGATCTCCAGGCTATAGGGCACATCCTGCGAGGAGCGCCTTTACTGGATGCGCCACTCGGGAGCCCCCAATTAAAGCATTTTTGTGAGAATGGATCTGTCCCAACACACACTGGAGCTCCCCAGTATTATTATTATTATTATTATTACTATGGCTTACATTGCCATGGCCCTTTATAGTTTTGTTCGATGCAAGAAAATATCTTTATAAATGACAAGCAGAACAATCTATACAGTGCATGGGATGTGGTTTTGTCCTTTTCTAGACAGGGAGTGACATCAAATACAGCACCTGTTTTATATTCCTGCACTGTAGTTGCAAGGTAATTAAAAACAATAGACCTCACATATAGAACTGTTTTGGCGTGCATAATTCTATTTTGTAAAACATTGGTTGACATCTGTAGAGCTGGCCTTTCAAAGTTCATGGCTTGAATCTGGCAGGGATCACACAACACAGAACAAAGGCATGTGGAACTTATTTCTGGTAATTCTCAAATGTGACTGGAAGCCAGCTCTTAAGTTCCTGGGAAAGTATATAAAAGGACCTTGCGTATGTAAAAAATATGTTTTTCTAATCTGCATTGCTAGTTTTCGAATGCTGCTAATTATAGCTGTATTATTGTATGGTAAACAAAGTTATTTCCTTTGCCTGTCCTAGGCTGCTGTCTAAACTATTGCTACGTACTGTGTTGTACATCGTGTTTTATATATTTGAAAACATGTTATTCTGGTACACAAAAACACTTTATTGGATGAGGCTAGATAGTACCAGATTTCCTAAAACAGGGCCGTCCAATCACGGTCCTGGAGGGCCAGGTTTGACAGGTTGGACGTTCAATTGGTTCAGTTAAACAATTTAGACACCCCTGTTATAAAACATGTATAAGAAATGAAGCCATCAGAGATTGTCAAAATGCCAGTATATCTTATTTTTGGATGTCGTCCCATGCGTAGAACACTCCCACACAATTTGAAAATTGAAACTTTTTAAGTTTAATGACAGTTGAGTGTGTAATAATAATAATAATAATAATAATAATAATAATAATAATAATAATAATAATAAAACAACTGGAACTACAGTAATGTGTGGTTATTTTTGTAGCTGTTAGGTATATGTCTGGTGGGCTTATTCAGGCTGTAAAATCAGAATTTAAACCTAAATTTAGGTTGAGAGCAGCACAGCAAAAAAATGCACTATATTCTGAAAATAACATTCATAATTATCAAACACATTCCCATTCTACCCCTAAAAGGTGAGGGCTTGAGCAAGACTACTGTGTATTTTTCTTCATAGGTTCAAGCCAACAGAAAACAATAATTTGAGAAGCTTTGGCCAGAATCGCTTGTAGTTTTTAGATAATAGTCTCTTAAAACACATTGAAATGCCTGAAGCTAGCAGAACCCTGTTGAGATAATAACCATAATAAAGTAATAGGTTTTATAGAGTTGGATTTAGTTGAGCAACATTTTTTTTGTCTTTAAAAAGAGAACCATACATGATTAATGAGAACTTGATTTAGTTTCCACAATGCGTGTGTGCACATAAATAAATACATAAGTACTGTGCCCAATAAATGTGTGCCAGCTACAGGTTCTGAACAAGACAGACCTTTCTCTGCATTTAGACCTGATGTATATACAAGAAAGTCTTACTAGCCACAGTGACAATTAGGATGTATGGAGGTTAATCATCTCACACCCACCTTACCTGGTGCCTGTGTAAACATTATTCAATGTACAACCCTTTTAAAGATGCACGGTTCTATCCATGCAGTAGGATAGTTTTGTAACAGTCCAGTCCGTTTTCCTAATATGTTTAATATCCTACCATGTATATTCTAGGATTCACACCTGTTGTTTCTGCTTATATCTTCAAGTGTCATGCTTACTGAAGTGAGGTAGGGGGAGCACATTGCGCTGTGCACTGAATCTTGCGCAGCACTCATATGCTTCCCCGCTTCAATTTTAAGGAGTATTTTCAGAAGCATGTTAGCTAGTTTGTATGCATTGAACAGAAACAAAAACAGAGAAAAACAGAACACATATGAATAGGAAATGAAATAAAGATGACACTGCTTTCATGATTGCCGTGCAGGCATAATTCATGATCTAAAGCGGGTCATGATATAAACCGAGTTTGCCTGTGACAGCACATTATGAGTGCAAGAAAAAAGAAAGAAAACTAACGGTGAATTAAAGAGCAGTGTTTATTTAGTCGGTCTTTACATAAATATAGTTAACTACAGGACAAATACGTTTTGTGTCATTAACTGGAATGAAATCGTTTGTGTCATTATCTAAAAAAGGCATGAATTGTCGACTGATGAGAACTATCAATTAGGCATTGCACTTGGTGTGTTTTTTTGTGAATAAGTATGTTAAAAAGACAAATATGTTGACATTAGTGTTTTGTAACTTAGCTGTATCCCGTTAAGACCGCCCATGCAGCATTTGACAGGCTGCACAAAATGTCAGTTTATCAGCCGAGATGATTATTGGTTGTTAGTTGCACTGGAAATTAATTCTATCCTGTGGTTACTAAGTAAAGCCCGCCCACGCAGCATTTGATAGGCTGCACAAAACGTGACAATAAGTGTGTTTGTGAGATGATATTAAGAGAGGTAAATTCTCAAAGAACAAGTGGTTTTTCAAAAATCGTGATAATAAACAGGGCATGATCTTAAGCAAGGTGATATAAAACGGGTTCATCTGTGTCAAGAAAGTGTTCTTTTTGATAAAGCAGTGTGCACATAAGGCTAAACTGTGGAGGAATGTAATAAACCCAAGGCATTATATTTCAGTGTGAAATTAAACATATCTGTGGGACACTAGAGCTTTAAAGAAAAAAACAAAGCTTGCCATACCAGGAAAAAGCAATCAGTTGACAAGGAAGCTGAAATCGAACCTCAGTGCATACTTGAAGAGTAAAATAACCTGGCTAAGTGTTAGGAAACCAATGGAAAAGGTATTTGGTAACTATGTAAACATGCACAGGATGTGATTTATAGGGCTTTAATAAAAAACATGTGAGAAAGCAGAGAGGGTTGTGACAGGGAAAATGATTCTCTATCAGTCTGAGGAGCTTCTAAAATTAGAAATGTTATGATGAGAATATCACATAGCTCCATTCTGAGTTTATCAGCCACACTCACAGTACAGGAAACACACACTAAATCAGCGTAGTGCTCTGTCACTGGAGACAGCCAAGGAAAGCAGCAGAAGAAGTGAGATACGTGAGAAAGGTACCGTTATACCTTTTGAAAATACTGCATTCATAACGCTTCCATGCAGCAATATGCATATACATTTACCACCATGCTAATTCTATGAATACAGCCGTGCATGGTACGGCTGCAGTTTCTTTGATCAGAATCTTTGGACAGCACTCAGTGACTCATTATACAGCAACTCTCAATCTGGGGACCCCTAGGGTTGCAACACATATATTTAATGTACGAAAGTGATCACTGTTGTGGTGAGAGACAGGCCTTGTGATGCCTACAATACAGGCAATACTTTTACTGCAGGATTAAACAAAAAAATGTGTGAACCACTGCTGTAATATATACTGTCCTGGACAAAGAATAGGATTGCCTTACATGGAGATGGTCCATGAGATCAGGCGGTCAGGAAATATATTCTATTACAATATTTATTTCCAGGCAGTCTGCTTCTGTAAAGCCTAATGCCCTCCAGTGCTGAGGCTGTTGCAGCGGTGACACAGCTTGCTAGTACCAGTGACATCACTGCAGGACCATGTAAGGGCAAAAATAAGACAAGCATCAGATATGTTTACTGCAATTCAACTTTATCTTAAACATAGGACCATTACATCTCAGATTTTAAACATCTGCTCCACATGAGCAAAACAAACAAACAAACAAACTGCAAAATGAAGTGGATCGGTTGTGGAGCAGATTGGTAAGTGACCAGTTCCAAGTGGAAAAGCATCTGATGTTGCCCTAAGTGAAGCCTGGCTGGTTTCCACTATCTGAGATGGGGAAAGCAGACACTTGGCTGTTTAGTCTGCGGGAGAGACCCAGCTGGGCATGCAGAGGGGTGGCAGTTTCAGTGCTAACTGCTAGCATTTTTCAACTTTAATTCCACATAAAAATGTGATGGATTTGGATTATTTGCACGAATCTGTCAAAATGTGTCACGTCTCATTTGTAGTGTTTATAGTCCTGAAAATAAAGCACCCTTTTCAGTTATCCCGTCTAGTTGTGATAAGATTGGCTTTACCCCACTTGGTAATTCCATTCCTGGTTTTTAGCATGTGATGCTGCAGCAGAGCTTTTTAGTGATATTCAACATTTAACCATTTAATATGCTGTAGTATCCATTTAGCATTCGTATTTATTAGGGGCAATAGACACGCAATAGGAGTCTTCTGGACAAATCCTCACAATCCCAGCAACCTTGAGCAATGCTCAGTTTCCTTAAATTAGGTTTATTTGGAAAAGGCTAAAGTCCAAACTCATCAATTGCAGATCACTTTAAGGAGACAAAAGCACCCGTAAAGTGGTAATAACATTATATATTGGGGTTAGTTACATTTTTTTGGCTTTAAGTTTATTTTTCACTGCCTCAGACTATTTGAAGGCTTAGCTAAATTCAGATATAGAGATCTCAGGGGTGCAATAGGGCTGTATTAACTTGTCTATGGCTCTACCCCTTCTGTATGAGACCGGTAGGATTAAATATATGATCCTGCTGCAAATCAGAATGTATTTCTAATACGGAGTGTATAATTTTTCAGAAAACATGTTGTTGCTGTTTTTTAGATCCAAAATGCAGACGATGTCTTAATTGCACCACTGGAGAAGTTCCGCACAGACCAGATTGGAGCAGCAAAAGTAAGTCTTGATTTAATGTGACATTTGGAGTAAGACTGGAAATTGCATTATGATGCAAATATATCCTCTCTGTTTGTTTGGTTCTATGAATGTTGATTTTCAAGTGGCAGCCAAGGTTGCTGATATGATCGTGTTTGTCAGGCTTACATATTGGGTGACAGTCCTCAGTGATGAAAGATTATGTTTCACATAGACTCCTTCGCTCCTTGAGATTCTCATCTTTACACTGTGTTCAACTGTATGACAAACAATAGCGCGAGGAGAGCAACACCTGCAGTTTTTTTTGTTTTTTTTTAATTGAGAACTCACTTTACGTCTATGAAATTACAAATACATCCCCACATAAGGATTAAGACAAGTATTTATAACCTAGTTGCAGGCTTAATATGAGTAATGGGCCTCCAACCTTAATCATATCAGTCCGGCAGTGGCATCAGTGAGATCAGAGCACAGGGCCCAAGGGCTTTTAGACTCATTATAATGTGCTTCTTGCTTGCCTCTGCCAGTCAGCCTTAACCCTGACCTGCACCTTATAAAGAATCAGTCTGGAACTCCATTGCTGATCCAGGGGAGAGCTATCTGAACAGCAGACGTCATCACTATTGCTTTGTGTTTGCCAAATCAATGAAATCCAGCAGTAAGAAACAAACTACTGTACGAAATGCATTCCACATGAAGCCCACAGATCTGTTTGAATAGGGCAGGGTTTGAATGTGAAACACACGTGCCTCTCAAAATAAATGTAACTCTATAAACAACCATTAATAATGTCTATAACTAGGGCTTCTAGTTTTCGGGTTTTATTTTTGATAGCGTGATGTCCCTTTAAACATATTTTGAGCCGATTCGCTTGCTTAATCAAACGCTAATTACCAAAGGAAGCTGTTTCTTTTTACCCTCATATCAGTTAACAAACGACGCACATTGATCTCACCTGATTCTATTTAAACCTGCATTTCGTTCTGGCTCTGATCACTGAATTCAGTTTATTCACTTCCATTTCGTTAGTTTCTATTATTATTATTATTATTATTATTATTATTATTATTATTATTATTATTATTATTATTATTATTTATTTCTTAGCAGACGCCCTTATCCAGGACGACTTACAATCGTAAGCAAATACATTTCAAGTATCACAGTACAAGTAATAATACAATTAAGAGCAAGATAAATACAATGACTTTGGTTCAAGCAAGTACAAGTGTGACAAAATACAATTCAATAATACAGCAGATAACAGTGTCAGTAATAGTTACATCAGGATATGATTAAATACAAAATACTACAGATTAAACACTTGGCAGATTACAGTACTCTGAAGTACAGGATTAAATGCAGTAAAATAGGGGGCAGATAAGAGCAAGCAAAGCGCATTTAAGGAAGGGTGATAAGTGTCCCAGGGGAAAAACAGAGGAGTTCTACATGTGCTGTCTGAAGAGGTGAGTCTTAAGGAGGCGCCGGAATGTGGTCAGGGACTGGGCAGTCCTGACATCTGTAGGAATAGTAGTGCGTTGCTAATTTAAACAATCTGGTATTCAGTTAAGACTTAACAGCTATTAATTAAGGGTAAAAGGGAGGGAGAGAGATGGAAAATAAAAACCGAAAACTAGAGAAGCCCTATCTATAACCTAAATGCAGGCAGGAGAACTTAAATGTACATTTTGGGTTGGTTTTATGTATTTTCCCTGCTAGTATGATCAGGTAATTTATCTTTTCAGAAAAAAATATTATATAGAAAACAATTATTCAGTGTGATCTTTGCAAGGTTTTAGTTTAACTTTGTAAACTAGGCTGAATTTAGACAGGTTTCCCTCGCCTATAATTGAATACCATAATTAGATGAAATGATGGTTGAGAAGGGTATGCTCTGTGTTCATTAACACGGTTTATTAGTGGAAGATGATGAGGGATGTATTGAAGCTGACACAGTCTGTATCTCAAAGAGAAAGGTCACCATGAGGTTCAATCATATTATCTATCGCCCTGCGTTTATTTCTATTACTAGGAAAACGTGCTGCTTCTTGCTTAGCTTTGCCGGTACCGTTGTTCTTTTTATTTAGTCCTGTGCACATATGGTCTGTCTAATTTATATGATGTGTAATCTGGACTTTAGAAACACTTTAACCATTAGCTTCACTTTGTGTAACCAAAAGATCGAAATCGAAAATCAGTTGGTTTCTTTTTACTGATCGATTCAGGGCTGACGATCCTTTTCTCACTGACATCAAAACTGTTGTCTGTGAATCCTCTGGATTTAGAAGAATATATATTTTTAAAGATACACAGGAGAAGGGATGTGAGTGGGAATGTTTGTGAAACTGAAAAATCACACACTAGAAAACCAAGCTTGTTTTTTTTTTTGTCCAGCTGTATAAGGTTTAATATAAATCCATCTCTAATTGTCTTACAGTGCATGTTTTTCCTATCATTGCCCCCCCGCCTCCCCTGCATCCATCTCTCCTGTGAAAGTGCCTGTCAGGTTACCTGTGTTGTCTTGCCTACCAGGGGAATACTGGGTTCAGTGCAATTCAATACAATACCATATGTGTCTTGCACCTCTGTGAAATAACACCTGGAAGCGCTGAAGAATAATACAAAAACCTTTGAGCAAAAGCAAGAAACTGTTCCTCGAGCTCGTTAAATGAGGGAGGTGCGAGTGTGTTTGTTGACAAAACATAGACATGTGGCTCAGTTGAAATAGCACCTTCCCCTCCCTTGTACCAACACAAACAGTCAGCCTCTTCTCCCTCCCAAGGGTCTTTATTTTACACACAGCAATTGTGTCTTGTTTTTCCTTTTATCACTGCTATTAAAGAGGCTGTAATTTATTTTCTTCCTTTATTTCTTTAAAACGTTTCCTATGAACTGTTCGACCTCCGCTAGACAGAATTTCTTTATTTATTTTTTGCCCGTGCAAGATAAAAAGGACCTTGTATCGCGAGGGGCTGTCCGAGCTTCCTCAAGGCTGGGAATCCTGATAGATTGCAGAAACTGACCCCTGCATTGCTGCTCAAGATGTTGGGAAAAGTCAAGTGAGCTAACTGGGAAAGGATGCAAGGCATGGAACAACTTCCCTTATTTGGTCATGATGGCCGGCTGGTCTCCAGCTGGCTCTGTTAGTGAGGTCATTCAGTGATGTATTTTGTCTGCTTGGGCCAAACTGAAACATTTCTCTTAACTGACTCCCCCCCTTCGAGCGGTCATTGGGAATGTTTGAGCAGCATTTATTCGAATGGTCATTGACCTTTTTTTGCAATCTTAAATGGATCAAAGGCATTAGGAGCTGGATCAAGACAAAAAAATAAATGGACAGTTAATTGCTTTTCTTCTTAAAGTAATTATTTTGCTACTTGTTGTACCAATTAGGCAACCGGAGAATTGATTAAAACCTTCTTAAACTGTCTTTGATGTTGTGTTTATTATTCAGCATATGCATGTAAGCACAGTGGTTTCGGTTGTGTTTTTAGTCAATTTGAGCTAATTTGAGCACATTTTTGAGTGATCTGCCTTGGGCTTTATGTGGCCCTATTAACTGATTCAGAGATAAAGGTTACATTCTGTCATGAAAGACAACAGAGAATCCATGAACTTGAGAGAGGATTCTTGGGATTTAGGTGGCACTTGAAAAAATCTGGAATGTCAACAAGGAACAATGTGAAGGAGAACAATTTCAGCAAAATCACAGGCCCAGAAAATGTCAGCTCTGACTCTGTTGCTTTCTAATTACCACAGTTAATCTTCACCATCCAAGTTATATTTTTTTCTCAAAATGTGTGTTGCATCAACTGCATCTATATGCAGAGCATTATGTAGTTCTTATGGGCATCAGTGAGTCTGTTAAACCTGCATCCGAAATGAGTTTCCATAACAGTCAAGGATTGCCAATAAACGGGTTGTAAAACCCTTTGCTGGAGTAATGGGTGAACTTTGACCTCCATTGCATTGACACTTTCTTAGAACCACCCCCGCTTGAACGTTTGACATTGTGGGTAGTTTTCTTTTTCTCTTGTAGGTATACAGTATGTAGCTGATGTGGGAAATGACAGGGGAAGTGGTTTGGTCCATATAGGGGAACTGAAGTCATATCATGTTTATAACTTGTTAGGTTTACTGTGTCAAAAGTGACTATTGGCTGACTGCACAGAGAATATTTATTTGTATCACATGAGGGATGTTTCAATTCAGTTGGTTGAACAGTGTACTGAATATCGTGTCCACCTGTGATATAGGATTTTGTGACAAAGATGTTCCAAAGACAATAGATGTTGCTGTGACTGATATCACAGTTGATCTTCTGTGCATTACTGTTACTGCTGCAATTCAATTTATTGTTAATGCTCTTTGCAATAGCCATCACCAATGAAAATATGCTGTACTACCATTGTACGTACAACCCTCCCCCTCCCCCACCCCCACCCACCCACCCACCCACCCACACACACACACACACACACACACACACACACACCCACCCACCCCCACACACACACACACACACACACACACACACACACACACACACACACACTGTTTTTATGTTTCTGTAGCTTTTGCATTGTCTTCGTTTATAACCATCCTTTGAACAGGGAAAAACTACATCAGTTTCTCAGTTTTGTTTCTTGTAAACCTGACAGATTTATTGAGATTCACGTCTGAATCAAAGTTATTAGATATGATTTAGTCACCTCCTTCAAAAAACAATTAAGCAAAACTAAAATATAAAGAGTTCTATATCTTCCCTGGAAGTGAAATAAAGCTGTCAGATGTCTCTATACAAATGTGATTTTACTGGGTAGACTTCTAATGTGGATGAAAGAGCTTTGTTCTCTGCCTAAATTAAAGCTTAACAAGATGTTCAAATCTTTGTAGCTGGGAGTGAGTGTTGTGTGACAGAACAGGATGGTGGATACATGGGGAGCAAACAGGTGTCCACATAATATGTCCACATAATATGTTTATCTGTTTTGCTTCCTTAGATATAATGGCGTTTGCATACAGATGTAATCCCCTGTGGCTACCCCCTAAGTTGTAGCAAGATCTTGCCTATTTGGCTTGCATAGTGATGCAGTTGCATCCATAGTTAGGGACTTTTCAACAGGAAGTTTCGACTTGAAGTCTTCCTCAGTGTCTTCAATAAGTGGGCTTTTAAAGGGAGTGGAAGCTTGCGTTCTTACAGCTAAATCCAAACAAACTAAACAAAGAAAGGTGTTGTTTTTGCATGCGGGGCTGGAGGAGACTGTGGGACACTCCCAGCTTAAAGATTTAAGAAATTATTTAGTATTTTACAAGATTGTCTTCAGGCTGAATCAACTTCACATCGTGCATGTTGGTCTGCTCAGGCCTGCTCTTTTTAGTTCCTGTTTTTTTTTCTGTCAGCATTTCAGGTGTCTTGCTAAAGGAAGTTTTTGCGGAGAATGAAAATAAAAACCATGAGGATATAATCATTTCAGCTGTTGCATGTTAACTTAATTCATACCCTTAATATGTAAAAGGTGTTATATATCGTGTTAATACTCAAAAGTGTTTATACTTTCAAACACTGTTGGCAGGTAATAAATGTGACATTTTACACAAGGCAATGCTCCACCTAACACTTCTTTATTTCCAGAAAGCTCGCTCTAGTGGACAGGGAGGTGGACTTGCTACTGTTTTATTCATCTTCTAAAGTTTTAACCTTGACATTAAACAGTCCATTACTTGTTCATATTGTAGTTATTTATCGACCACCTAAGTCAAACCTGCTATTTCTGACGGAATTTGGGGATCTGCTATCTATATTGACAGTCAAATATGACATTGATTCTGATTCTAACTTCTTGGAATTTTTGAGGCTACTAGATTCCTTAGATTATATCCTGCGTGTCAAAGGTTCTACGCATAATTGTGGCCATACTTTAGATCTGGTAGTTTCTCGTGGTTTAGCTGTTAAGAATGTTTTAACCCTAGACCTTACTATTTCTGATCATCTTGCCATTATTTTTGAGGTGAATCTGCCAATCTACAAAGACTGTGGACCGTACATTTAAATCCCAGGTAATTAATTCTTCAACTGCTGTTAAGCTTTCTGATGTATTGAGCTCATTACCACTCTGAGTCCTTATCAGTAG
Organism: Acipenser ruthenus; assembly: GCF_902713425.1. Taxonomy (NCBI): domain Eukaryota; kingdom Metazoa; phylum Chordata; class Actinopteri; order Acipenseriformes; family Acipenseridae; genus Acipenser; species Acipenser ruthenus. The sequence goes on from NC_081197.1 coordinate 5,945,753, forward strand.
ATGAGCTGGTTAATACCTACAACACCACCTTGACTAGTATCTTAGATACTGGAGCACCAATCAAAACTTGGAGAGTGTCTTTAAAAAAAAGCTCACAGTGGTTTAATGATACAACTCGTAAGATGAAATATGAGGGTTGTAAACTAGAACAGAGATGGCAGGAATCTAAACTGCACATTCATTACATCGCATGGAAGAGCCACCTGGTTAAATATAGGAAGGCTCTGGCATTGGCGAGATCATCATATTTTCTAATTTAATTGAAATTTCTTTAAAAATTAAATAATACTAGACATCAGAAATTAGATTCCACAGACACCTTCTTTAAGGAGGACTCCATCACAATTTTACCAGCTATACCTATTAAGGCTACTATGGAGGCTTTTTCTTTGATTACCTTACAGGAACTGACAGAGCTAGTTTGACACATGAGACCTAGTAATGCTCTCTTGATCCTATTCCTACAAAACTATTAAAAGATGTTCTTGGTGTTATTAATACCCACATTTTAAAAATTATAAATGGTTCACTTTCCTCCGGTATAGTTACCTCATCACTTAAGGTAGCTGTGGTAAAGCCTATTCTTAAGAAACACAATTTGGACCCCAAAGTCCTCAATAACTATATCTCAACCTACCATTCTTAGATAAGGTTCTAGAGAGAATTGCTGAAATTCAATTACAAACATTTCTAACTCTTAATGGTATAGTCGAGACGTTTCAGTCTGTTTTTCGTGCTGCACATAGCATCAAGACGGCCCTTATCAGAGTTGTGAATGATCTGCTGATAAGCTTTGACTCTGGATTTCCATCAGATTTAATTCTTCTAGATATAAGTGCTGCCTTGGATATTGTAGACCGTTCCATTCTCCTGAATCGTCTTGAAAGCACAGTGGGACTGTCTGGCCTTGTCCTATCCTGGTTCAAATCTTATCTTTCTGATAGGTTTCAGTTCATCTCTATTGGGGAGGTCAAATCAGCATTATCGGAAGTTGTCTGTGGTGTTCCACAGGGCTCCATTCTAGGTCCCTTGTTGTTTTCATTATATATGCTACTGTTAGATGACATTATCCGCAGACACAGAGTGAACTTCCATTTCTATGCTGATGATACCCAGCCATATCTGTCCCTAAAGTCAGGAATTTCTTCTGCCTGGGTGTTGTTACCTACTTGCCTTACAGACATCAAGCATTGGATGTCACAGAATTTTCTAATTTTGAATTCAGACAAAACACAGAACCAACTAAAAGGAAATGTGGGACTACATGAGCTCGACCCTTGCAGTCTCTCATCAAAACTTAAACTAGAAATTAAGAGTTTGGGCTCTTCTTTGATCCTGATCTATCATTTGAGACTCATATTAGGGAAGTTACTAAAGTGTCTTTTTACCAATTATTTCCGTATATCTGGTGCCGAGAGACTAATGAGTGTTGTAATGCACTTTTTTCTGGTGTCCCAAAACGTGGTGTCCCGCTTGCAGCTTGTTCAGAATACCGCCGCTAGAATTCTGACTAAAACCAGGAAAAGTGAACATATTACCCCTGTTTTGGCCTCTTTACACTGGCTACCTGTGCAGTATAGAATTGATTTTAAATTTTTTCTGGTAACTTACAAGGCCCTGACTGGATTAGCATCTAGTTATTTGCAGGAGTTACTGAGCCCATATCTTCCAAACCGCACTCTGAGATCACAGGATGCGGGGCTGCTGGTTATTCCTAGGGTCAATAAAAGCAACACTGGAGGTAGGGCTTTTTCTTGTAGAGCTCCAAAATTATGGAATGCTCTGCCTTCATTACAGTTACAGTTTTCAAGTCAAGACTAAAAACACACTTTTATAAAATGGCTTTCTTATCTTAGTGGGTTTTAATGTAACTTTAAAATTGCTGCTTTTGTATTATTATGTGTATACTGTTATTTAAATCTGTTATTTAAATGGTCTGATTGTGGCAGTTGTATGTGTGACATGCTCTACAAATGTGCTGTGGTTTGTTCTTTTTTTCTGCTATGTACTGTACAGTGCTTTGTGATAATTTTGTATAAAAAGCACTATATAAATGCAATAAATAAATAAATAAAATAAATATTACATGATTACTGGGACTGGTTCAGTTGCTATTTTTAGAAGACGGTTTTATGTGCAGAACGCTTCTGTCACAGTTCACAGTGCGGCAGATGGCATTCTATGGTAGTATACCAAAAGCATAAAGATATTTTTATATTCTGACCAGTTTTCCCTTTTCGTGTGATGAAACCTGTTAATTTGTACATGGTCTGTGTTGCGTGTTTTTTTTTTTTCTTACTGAACTAAATGCACATTTAGGGTTCATTTTCAAAGCTAACAGTAACTTATGTTGAGTCTCTGTTAATAGTTAGGTAATACACAGTTCTGAAATTTAAAAGATGAATCACATGTTGTGCTAATTATAAACACACCCTTTCTATTATATATTATGCAATACTATTCTTTTTCGGCATCATATTCATTTTTATTGACTAACAATATGCATAGATTTAAGTATTAGTAATATATATTATGTGTTTAACCCATTGCAAATAGGGAAATGAAAAACAACTTTACTAATAGTGCTTTGTTGGGGGTATTTATTGTATGTTTGTGTTGTGCCATTTTTAAACATCTTTAGCAAAAATTAAAGAGTGGATCATAATGTGCGGCTGAATTTTGTCATTGACATAATTGTTTAAAACGATTTGAATGGCAGACACTGGCTACATTTTTAAATGCCTTCCTGATAGCTCAGTAACTACAAAACTGAACTGTGCATTCTCAGTAAAAACAGAATATACAGACCTTCTGAATAGTTAATGGCTTTCCCACTTGAACATTAACAGAGTCCGTTTACAGGTATCCTGGTGTCTACAATTATTAATGGTTATGACCATCATCAAACCGCAAACCTCTGCAGGATATAGTATGTGCACAGGGATGAAAATGAATGCTGAAGATAAATGCCCAGCTGGCGGTTGACAGTACAACACGCAAGATAAATTTGCATGAGCTGGAGCTTAAAAGGGGAGCCAACTTTGTATGCATTAATAACATATATCATTTAATAAAAAATAAAAAAAATCTGAATTATAAAGGCTATTTAAAGATTTTAAACAGAAACGACTGAGGTTTTAACAGCACTTTCAAAATGTTTTTTTCTGAACCTAATAACTGTTTAAATCCTTATAAACCTTAAAAGTCATTCCCTATTTCATATCAGCATTAGTACAGTTTTTGCTACGCCCCTATTTTCATTTGGCACTGTTTTATACCTGCTCTCAGCAGTTTAAAAGAAGTGCAACTGCTCTTATGTCTAACAAGATTAGTTAAAATAATACTAGAACTGCAAAGCTGAGGTGGTGGTATGATGCGGATGATGACCAATGAGACGCTGATACTCCGTGGGATCCTGTTATGTTATTATATTGAGCAAATGGGGGTTACACAGCAAATTGCTTTTCTATTCTGGTGCTTGTTATGGGATCTTTGAAGTTTTAACAGAGGTGGTAGGTCCTCAACAAGCCAAGCATGTTTCTTATAAAAAGCAGATGCTAACAATTATCCAATATCTAGCAGCTGGTCTTATTAACAAACTCTCATAAACAAACAGAAGCTGCAGGGAATTAAAATGTCCTAATAATTGATTGAAACCTGACCACGACTCCTCTTTCTGTTTTTTTTTCACATGGTGCATCTCATGGTCATAGGGTTAAAGTACTGTTAGAATAATAGCATAGTGGTGGGACGCTGTTGACCACCTTAAATTGGGACCCTCTGCACTGTTAAATTTGTTGGGATGCTCTGCACTGTTAAATTTGTTGGGACACTGCACTGTTAAATTTGTTGGGACCCTCTGCACTGTTAAATCTGATAGTGGTTAAATACTGTACCTTTATGAATGCATCTTCACTGTGAAGTCACATATACCCACCTATCATCCATTGTACAGCTATGGCCAAAGTTGTGCATCACCTTCTAGAATGAATTCATTTTGCTTCATAAAGTCAAATGAAACCTGCTGAAAAATGTTATGTTAGCATATTGAATTACATTCCGCTTTTAATGAAAAACTGACACATTGAAAAATGTGACATTTTGAAATCTAACATTAAATACTGTACTACTAGTTTCCAGTAGACTTGCAATATCATGTTGTAGTTTATTTGATTACATGATGTTAAATAAAAGAGCTGAATTATGTTCACATATTTTTTTGTTGTTGTTGTTGTTGCCAACTATGTCTCAATCCTAAAATTCTGGGTGATGTAAAACTTTTGGCAATAGCTGTAGGCATCACTGCCAATTTTAGATGGGCTTCAAGAGGGTTCAAGAGGTTGGCTGGCAGCTGGTGAATCAGAACTTGGTGGAGCTCTGATCCTATAGGCAGGACGTAGGCTGGAGATATTCTAGTGGCGATTCGAGAAGCAATGGGAGAAAAATTTGGAGTGGAGCTATGGAAAAGACAGCTGATAAAAACAATGAATTCATGCATGCAGCATAAGGGCATGGTTACATCCCTCATTTCTGGGACTGTAAACTAATAAATCAAATATTCTTATACAGGCTCTAACTAAATGAAAGACAAATCAGCAGTATTCATTTTCAATGCATCTAGAGACATCCAGCTCGGTTCAGTGTCAACACAAAACCTTGTCAACAAACTTTAGTCATTACAGCCAAACTAAACATTTCCAAGCATGCTTGAACAGTGCCCTGCTAATGACAGTCTTTATGACTGAGCTGATAATTAGACAAACACCATGGCAATATTGGTTTAAGTAATTCTTATTTTGAATACAGTCAGATGTAGAAGGAATGTCGTTTACTAATGGTAGGATGTGCTGAGTGCTTTGAACCATCCATTACTGACTGTCTGCTGATGTTTGTTCTCAGAGTGGGACTGAGATGTTCCTGTTCTAAATTCTTCTCCTCTAGGCCCTGTCTACAGATGGATTCTGTGGCTTGTTCATTAGGGCACAACACTCAGCTTCAAAGCTTCTTAAAACACAGTAAAACCATTTTGCTGCGTCCACTCATGTGCAGTCACGCACTCTAAAACATTCCTAATGGCAAATGACCACTATAAAAGCCAGGGGGAGACAAGGCTTACTACTCAACAGGGGACTCCAGTAATTGGTTCCTACTTCATGACGCCAAGTTCTTTTTTAGTTTGCTTATATTAGCAAGTGAGTAACTCCTTATAAAATTGTACTATTGTAAGGTAAATATGCTTGACATTTTTTCAGTTTACAATGTTTATACTCGGCTTTTACTGTGGTGTCCTGGTTTTGGGGTTTTGTTTTGTTTGTTTGCATTACCATAGTCAGATTTACCTTTAATTTGTGAATACTGGAGATGTGCACAACATTGGAGTTTTACTTTAGTTGTACCAAAGAGTAGCTACACTATACAGGGAGATACTGTAAATGGGTGATTTCAAGGGATTTGGGGAGATTTTTTAATCCTGTGTTGAATCCTGTGTTTTAAAACCTGTATGCAGTAAGAAATGAATGGGGTCCTGTGGCAATGTGCCCCGCCCCTGTGTGCATATTATGTGTGTGTGTGTGTTATGTGTTGTATGTTGTGTGCGTGTGTAAATTTTGGTGTATAGTCATTGGTACACAGGATATAAACAGGTCTGTGTTTCACGTGTATTTAAAAAGTGTAGATTTGTATTTAGGCACGGGGAGGGCACAAATCACTTCACGTGCTGGTTAAATGTAATATGTAAGCACGGGGTTGCACAGAATTAATTCACGTGCTGGGATTCAAGTGAATAATTAATTAGTAATTGAATCCCAGCACAACAGTATATATAGAGACACGTAGCATGCAGTCGGGGTTGGGTGTTCGGTGAGTGGAGAACGGGATTGGAGACGGAGGTAGTAATTGTTAGAATAATAATAGTAAAAATAGTGTTTTCACTCACCGTGTTTGTTCGTTTGTCTGTGCATCCACCGTTTGTGTGTTAGTACGTTTTGTTTGTCCTTTTGTTTTGGCTCGAGTGCCGTGTCCTGTGTTTTGTTGTTTCAAACCTTTTATTTTCTGTTCCGTTATTAAGTGCTGAGCGCAATCACGCGCTCAGCTTTATCAAAACCCCATCTCTCTGTTTATTTATTTCCTGGCTCTGGTCTGACACCACCCACTCCGGCCGTCTTTGTGACAGGTCCTCAGAGAGGTTTCTTATGAAGTCAAAGAGTCTGATCTTTCTGCAGTCATTTGAAATCCTTGGATTGTATCACTGCCTCCCTAAAGCATGTTACAAGGCGTAGGTTATTTGCGTCCAATCTGTTGCTTTCTTGACACTTACATGAAGCTTGTCCACATTCATTTTAGTCCTTTGGTATGTACCCCACTGTGTGATTCCCCGAATCTCTAGTCTGCTGTTTTCTGAGGCTGTTCCTTGGCTGCCAAAACATGGATTTGAGGGTTTCACAGGGTGAGGGAACAAGGTGTACAATCACAGGCAGGTCCACGAACGCATGTCTCAACACCTGTACAAAACGCCTACTCAGTATTGCTAAAGTACTTCCTGAAGTGTTCTACCTCTTCTACAGCACAGCACAGGAGTGGATCATTATTATTATTATTATTATTTATTTATTAGCAGACGCCCTTATCCAGGGCGACTTACAATTGTTACAAGATATCACATTATACATTATTTCACATTATACAGATATCACATTATTTTACATACAATTACCCATTTATACAGTTGTTTTTTTTTTACTGGAGCAATCTAGGTAAAGTACCTTGCTCAAGGGTACAACAGCAGTGTCCCCCACTGGGGATTGAACCCACAACCCTCCGGTCAAGAGTCCAGAGCCCTAACCACTACTCCACACTGCTGCATCTCTGTCCCTGGCATGCTGTAGTATAATGTAATAAATTAACTCCAAGAGATGAAAAACCACTTTCCTCCTGCAAGTGGAAATTAACAATCAGGAAACTATCTGCTGTTATTTTATTAATGGACCTTTAAGTTTTATACGGCATCCCCTGTGCAGTGTCTTGAGGAAACAAATGTGGAATATGAATTCAGTGTGTGTTGGACATCAAATGTCAGCTTTTTAATATAGAAATATAAAAATCCCTCTTTGACAAAGAGAAACACATGTGCTAAGTAATCTTGTCTTGACATGACAGTTCGTTCTGGTGCAACTTTATCCAATACAATCTAATGTCTTGAGTAAATAGCAATTTAGCAGCAGGAATCTCCCTAATTCAACACCTTATGTATTTAGCGGATCAGTCATTTTCTTCAAACAGGACTCATGCCAGTGACATCCCAGCTTGTTAATTACCATGTATGCTGTCCAGATGACTTGGTGTGCAGAATGATTGGCTTGTCTGGAAATGCCACAAGTTTGGTTTGTAGCCCAGTACAGTAGCTTAGCGTTGACCTAGCCTTTAAAGGGGAAGAGCTATACTAAATATGGAGTCATATTTTCACTCAACTGTTTAAATAACTCCTATTTTTCTTAAAAGGGATTTTATTATTTTATTTTTACAAAAACTAGAACCAAATAATAATGAAATGTATATACTGTATCTTACACTCAATAAGTAGTTTATTCCTCATTCTGGCTTAAATATGACCCACCATATTGTAGACTGCAATGGCACAAGATTGCCATCTACTGGTTTTACAATCAAACTGCAATTGTAATAAATAAAGAAGATATTATAATACAAATTATTTTTAACATAGGAGTAATTGGGTTTTTGTACAATCAATCCCAATGCTGGTCCTAATTAGGGCCAATATGCATTTTAATATCATTCATGTTGGTGCATTGAATGTAATGAATATTTTTCTGAATCTTTTTCAGGATGGAAAGAAGAAATTTGACAAAGAAAGTGAGAAATACTATTCAGTATTAGAGAAGCACCTGAATTTGTCATCAAAGAAAAAAGAGACTTTGTTACAAGAGGTGAGCAGATAACACTTACATTGTGCAAGCATAATGAAACAGACAGACGCATGTGCACCACTGAACGAAGCACATCCCCCCAAGAGACACGGATATGCTTTGTAACGTGTATTACACTTGCACTGAAAATAATGGGATGCGTTCATTCAATAGAGAAATGCATGCATATTACAGCACTATGGAAAAGGCCTCTTCAGCCTGTACATTTTACATTCAAGTTACTTATGTTTTTGTATTGCTTTATTTTGTGAAAGATTCTGTTTATACACAATGGTCAATTGATCTGAATAATTGCAAAACAAATGTTTGGATCATTAAAATAGGTGGTCTTTGTGTACCAAGGTATGAAGCTCAAACATCTAACATTGCATGTAACTTTCCCAAGTGTATTTCTGTCTGTAAAAGTATGTAAAACAGATCAATTGAACACACATGCACAGAGTAACCCCAATGCATTGCTTAATTTAAAAAATATATTTATTATCTTTTTAATTGCATAGGTTTGATATTTCTTTTTTTTTTTAGAAATGTTTTTTTTTTTTTGTTGAGAAGTTCATATTGAAGTGTTCTGTCTTTTCTCACTGCACAGACAAAAATGAAACATTTTTCTTTCATTTGCAGGCAGATACCCAGATTGACAAAGAGAGGCAAAATTTCTACGATGCTTCCCTTGAGTATGTCTTCAAAGTTCAAGAAGTCCAAGAAAAGAAGAAGTTTGAGTTTGTTGAACCAGTAAGTGGTTTAAAGTAAAGCCACGTGTTATTTCACAATACAAAAACTGTGGTGTCAATGGTACAGAACCATTGCGTTACCAGTGAAGAGCATTTGTTAAGTCAAGTCAGAGCTGGGGTAACCAGTGCAGCTTGATTATGGGGAATTGTGATGCATACTTTGATCCTGTTTCTCAACAGGCAGCTGGTTCCTTCTAGTACAGTAAATAGTCTAGTTCACTAGTTGAATATCCCAAGATAAAATTACTAAATTAGAATAGAAAAAAAGCTGTTTAAAGCTGTTCTTATCTAAGCCAGCATATAAAGAGTAGGTTGGAAATGCTGAAATGCTGCCAAAGTTTGGCAAAAGTGTTTTGAAACTCAAGCAGCATTTGACAAGGTGGTATGTTGTGATGTTCACGCCTGAACTCAATCCACTTAGTCTCCTTGTGATGCTTATACTAATGCTTGTGAAGCAGTAACAACAAAAAATACAAATAAAATCCTGGATGACCCAAAATAGAATACTTTTTTTAAAGCTGTTTCTCTCAATAAGCTGCTCTCAAGATCAGGAGTTTGAGTGTCATTAACAGTGACTTCATAGACAGTGGCCTGACCGAGACCCCACCACTGGCATTAAGGGAATGTCATTTATCATATGGCTTCTCCTTGCCGGAGAGGACAGATTTCAAAATGGTGCCGTCTACCTGCTGAGACATAGTATTGTGGCACAGAGCCTCAGTGCTGCATCACTGTGGTTTGTCAGGAGTGTAGTGGCAGTTCATTTAGGCCCGTCTTTATTAGAAATTAGGGTTTTTTGCTGGAAAGAGAGATTGGGTATGAAGTGTAGGCTTAAGGGGACATAAAGGCCTGGCCAAAAATGCTATTTTATAATACATATATATATATATTTTTTTTTTTCAATACATATATATATATATATATATGTATTGAAAGGGTCCACATAACCCATGTTTAAAAAAAGTTTGATATGCTTGCAGTACTGCTTTCACAAGACACCTTATCACAAAATGACCCTGCTGACCTGCAAGTTTTCCATTGCTGAGAACATTGGAAATGTAGGAAGGTGAGATGGGAGACCTTTGACTGGTCTGTTTACATTTGGGCAATTAGGGCATGTGAAAAGCACAACTTATGGGAAGATAGGTCAACACTCCTGGAAGGCAGGACCCAGAATGGAGGCACGTTTATATAGTATACCAACAGAACTCCACAGTAAGCATATGTTTGCATTAACGAGCCTGCTTAAATGTATTGATGCTTTTTAATACAGCTGTTAAAATACAGCCCAACCGTAAAGCTGCAAAATGATTATTTCTTTCTTCATTTCTTTCTTTTACATTTTGAATAAAACCTGTGTGTAGATTCTACCTCTATTGTTATGTAAATACCTAGCTTGAGCTGGTTGAGCATGGGCCTGAATTCTCATAAACAGTTCTGGTTTTGATTATGATTTGATGCAGGCACTGTGTGTTCTTTTGGAAAGTTCTGTATCCTTTTTTTTCCCCCAAATGTGCATTTTGTTGCCCAGTCAAGGCGTCTGAGCAGACTGAACATCTTTCAAACTACAAGGATGAAAGTTGAAGGGGAAATTCTACCCTTGCCAAAGTTGCTTCTTAAATATGTTTTTAAGCCCAACGTACCTAAAGAAAAGGCAACATTTAATATACCACAACACAAAGGCTTGTTAAATTACCTGGGGGAGGGTTACACAGCTCATTACTCAGGACTGGAGTGGATTTTTGTCTTTTGATTTGTTTTAAGTGGTACTTAAAATTCTGCAAGAAAATTTGATTTTTCTTTTTTAATTATGAGCAATTTGTTTACCGCTTGGACGCATTGATTTGGGAAACTACGAGAACAGATGGAGTTCTGACTCGATGAAAAGCAAAGTGAAAGCTAATTATTTTATTATTAATAGCCTCTGTAGCAAACAGCAGCAGAAAATAAAATCCAGAACAAATGAAAAGATAGTCCTGTGGATTTATGTCTGAGGCTTTTATTCAAATTCCAAAAGTCGGTGGCCATGAATTAGCAAAATAATGTTTTGATGTAGAACCATATATTAGCAGTGATTGCGTTAAGCCCTGCACGTACAGAAGAGTAAATCAAATTCATTCATTGAACCTTGGTAAATTGTATCCAGCACTCATTACCCATTGATTTCCACAACACTACACAAAACACGACCCAGAGCCATTGCAAACATCATCAAAAAATGGAAGAGCACAGTTTACCTTTTTGGAATTATATTGTAAACCGTGAAATATCCAAGACAGTGATTTTTGTGAAAGGCACTTATACAAGAAAGGTAATTAGACAATATGTTGCAAAGAGCTGTCAACATGTGAAATGCAGCAGCTACGGAGCCCCTAACTGCTAATCCTCAGTATTTGGTTATGAGGGATTGATGTGTTCCTCCATTTTGTGTTTTAGTATGACTGACAAGGTGATTTCATATGACAGGGCTTCCTGTCATATCTCAAATGTTTTTTTGTTTTTTTTTTAATTGCTGAAAAGCTGCATTCAAGAGCTTTACTGGCGCTCAAGACTTCAAAAGAAAAAAATAATAATAATCTAAACATCTGGAGGACTGGGAGAAGTTTACAGGAAATGTTATGTTCCTGAAGATAAATAACTGGGAGGCTCATAAGAAAATTGTTAAGAGGCTCTTAAAAAGGTTGAAGTTTAATTTGTTGGATTCCGTTGGCAGTGAATTAGCAGGGCTGGTGCCAGACTTTTAGTCTGTAAGCATGTTTGAAATCTGAGGGAATGACTAACATGCTTAAGAGTTGAGAATTGTATTTGAAAATACGGCATAGTCTGTTTGGTACAGTTTAATAAGCCCCTTATGGGTTAAAACTCAGCACCCTATGGAAAAGGTCATTCTGAACTTGACTGTATGGACTTGTCTGCTACAGACAATCAAAGACTGCCTACGTCCACTGTGAATTTAAATTTCCTATTCAGTATCCAATTAGATCAGAGCATTTCTTTTGATATTCCTGTCGCCTAATGGACACTGGTGCTCCTAGTTCTACCCTGTGACATTGCTGGTTAATCTTTGATGCTATGCAGCACTTCAGCCATTTTATAAACAGCTGTTCGAGGTGACACATGAGATATTGTCTTTTGCAAACATTGAAGATCCCACAGTGAAGTAAAGCAGGGGCACTGACCCTTGTAACTTCCTGGACTAAATTCACTCCCTGAAGATTTGTTCTGAAGCTGAAGTCTTGTTGGGGGAGGCGGGAACTTGAGTGCACAATTAGAGGGCAACCCTGTCTAAATATTTTCAGTTAAAAGTAAATATTTTATCTTGGCGACCTCTCGTATCAGATTGTTTCTGTGGATGTGTTTGAATTGACTTGCATTGCTTTCATCTCTCCTTTCTGTGCACAGCTCCTGGCGTTCCTCCAAGGCTTGTTCACATTCTACCATGAGGGCTATGAGCTGGCACAGGAGTTTGAACCATACAAGCAGCAACTGCAGTTCAATTTACAGAATGTGAGTCATGCTCCTGCCCCAGCACTTGCTCTTTACAGCAGTGCCAGGGGAGGGGAAGTGAGATTTAAAGAGAGAAAACAAGAAAAAAACTGGAAAACATTGACTCGGGTCAGTCTAGGATTCTTTGGGTGGTGTATTAACAGGATGAGTGAAAGTTGATTGCGTGCTTGCCATGAAGTAGCAGTGTACAGCACAGTAAATTTATTTTGTCTCCTAGGCTTGTAGTGTAGTGGTGAAAAGGCTGCTTTAAAATTACTGGTAAATATACATGGTAGTTTTCCATATTTTTCCCAATGCTTTACTACACTTTACTACTCTGCCATGGCATACAGACGTAAATTTGTATAAGACATAATAAAATAAAAAACAATGGGAACATACCAAAGTGGAAGGAAACAGTGAGGATCACTTATTTGTTTTCATGGCTGGTTTCAAATACCCTGATAAATCTTGAACAACCTAAATTTTACTTTAAGTAAACTGAACCAAGATTAGTGCTAAACCAGCCATGTGACATATTCAGCTTTACTAAAGAAAGAGACAAGACTGAGGAACCCTAACAGTGGGCTTTGGTTGATATTTCTATTTTATTTTTGTATTTTTTTTAAAAAGACAAGGAATAATTTTGAGAGCACGCGACAGGAGGTGGAAAAGCTGATGCAAAGGATGAAGACTGCGGACCATGATTACAAAGCGCCCGGTCAGTGGACCATGGAGGGATACCTTTATATCCAGGAAAAGCGTAAGTTCATCTGCGCTCCTTTTTACAGTGCATTCCAGAGTCTAGATATGCGTTCATTGTACTGCGTGTTGATTCTGTTACACCTTTCAGCATGCAACTTTATATACATGAGATTGTGGAATCTCTGGGTGTGGTCAGTGTGTTTTAGATGTTCCTCTCTTCTCAGGGCCCCTGGGGTTCACATGGATCAGGCACTACTGCACATATGAAAAAGGGAGCAAAACCTTTACAATGAGTGCCTCTGAAACAAAATCTGGTGGGAAAATGGTATGTGTGAATTATAAAAGTTTCCCATAGCAAAGTGTAATAAAGCATAGTTAAAGCATAGGTAAGCATTGTAAAGAATAGCGAGGTATGGTGAAGCATATTAATAAACATGGCAAACCACAGTAAACTATGGGAAATGCACAGTATAACTATGGAAAAACTGCAAAGACACAGTGGTAAACTTATAAGGGACCTTGCTAGCTGTTAGAGTCATTAGCCGTGCAGAGATGTAGGATAGGTAGTTTATCGAGTGCTTAAAACACTCAGTCATATAGAAGTACTAAAAGTAATAGCTTTTAAATAAACAGCAAAGACTTTGACTGGTATTAAATACAATTTTCTCCAGCCAGATATTATAATGATTGAGGCCCATCACGTGCGGCATTATGGAACAATGACGCTGCTAAGATTCAAGTTTAATGTAAAATATACTGTGCTTGTAACTCTATTATTGTGTGTTTCTGGTAAACTAAAGCAATCAGTTAGCAGATATAAAATGCTTTGGTGACCAGAGAGAGGAGAAGAAATATCCCCAGCTCACACAGATCAACTCGCCTCACACATTCAAATTCCACATCCCTGATTTAACACCACTGAAAAGGCATTCTCAATCTAACTGAGAATATATCAAATTGATCTTGAAGGAAATGCATGTGGTCCTTAATTCAATTAAATGACTGTGCCAAAGATTACAATGTCATTGTTTTTGTTTTACTAGAATGGCCTCATCATGAGTCCCCCAGAAATGTTCAAACTCAAATCCTGCATCAGAAGGAAGACAGACTCCATCGACAAGCGCTTCTGTTTCGATATCGAAGTGGTTGAAAGGTGTGTAACATTTATTTTTTATTTAGTGTTGTCCTAAAAACTTTGACAAGGAAGCTTTTTGTAACTAAGAACTTTCACCGCCTTAAAATTCCTTTTTAGAATGAAAAACCAGGCTCATTCGCAAAGCTTTAATTCTGTAATTCTGAGTTATTTAAAGTTTATTTATTTATTTTTTTATTGTTTTTAATATTTATGTAGGTGTTCTGGATTGTTGTTAAAAAAGCCACAGTCCAGCCAGCCAGAGGTTCAAAATAAATAAAATATTATACATTAAACTTTAATGTTATACATTAAACTTATCAGCATCATTGTTCCATATACAGCCGCTTCCACTTACTGCAAAGTTGTAACTGACAAGTCTTTCATTGGTACTTTTAATAGAACTCTTGCCACCTAGTGGACACCTGTAGTTCTGGTTTATTTTTCCTAAAAGTCTAGTGCTTGATCAACCCCATCCACCCACCTTATCTTTTAATGTGCTACCTGAGTAACAGAAAGAGACTAACTTAAGACCTCGGATTCTCTCCACTCTGGCCCGCTGACGTGTTCTTCCTCAGCGCTACAGCAGCTGTGCCAGTGCTGCATTCTGTAATATCCCTCCTCTGTGAAGGAGAGGCTTTTTCTTCCTGTGCATGTGTTTGTCGTCGGCTACGTGTGAATAACAGTGACTGGCAGCTATACTTGAGCTGTCTTTATCTAGTTATACCCATTCCCCCCTCTCTGTGTTTTCCTGTTGATGTAGAAATACCACCTATCATGGAAATCTTTTCAGACCTCTTCACATTTTCTGTAAAGTCCGGTACGTGTTTGTTATCAGCTGTGTATGCTGTTTGTAGTGCAGTTGCATGTGTTTGCATGTGTGCTTTTTGTGAACGTGTTGGAAGATGCTGGAGTTTTTAGATGTGCATGCATTAAAACCTCACCAAAAAGCTGTGCCAGCTTATATACTTGAGCCTTAAGGTGACTTCATTTTGTGTTTCACTTTGCTGGACACCAACAGCAGATTATATAATGCGTAGGAACAGCATAATACACCTGCAGACTTACACATTTTAACAGTTACTCCGCAAAACAATCTCACAATTACCTCTGTGCACCTGTATAGGCACGTCTCAAAAGACAAACCATGGATACTGTAGATGTAACTTCCCCCTCACCACCAAAGAGGTGAACAGACGTAAGGTTGGTTCACACTTCAGACTCCGACATCATTTGTGGTCGGAGTCAAGGGTCTCCGACCCTGTGCGCCAGGTCGGGATTACGTCATCCACACTCTTGCGACGTGCGTCTTTTTTGGAAAGTCGTACAGCCTTTTCTCATGCGTCTGCGACATGAAATCGCACAGGGTCGGATAATGTTAAAAAATGTCAACATTTGCTGCCTGGTCGGAATGAAGCTGTACAGCTTTTACAGCTGTCTGCACCTGACGTATCGCAAAATAATGCGCTGTCTATTCAAAATTAAAGTATATAAAAAAAAACTGAGACCCAGTGATAATGCTTATGAGCTTAAGATTAATGCTTAAGGTGAAATCGTTGGGTGAGGCATGTCTCAGCTATATCCCAGCTCGGTGGATAAATAATAAAACAGCTTTGTTACGCACAAACAAAAAACTTGCATTTTAGAAATAATGAAAAACAACACTCAGTTATCTTGGAATGTCGTTTGTGTGCAGCCATCAGTAAGCCTTTTATTTTAGGACAGATCTAAAGGTAGTATTACTAACAGAAAAAAAGTATTGTGTTGTGCTTTGATCTATATTAATGCATTCCAGTTACTATTATCAAGTGTTGTTTTTAACTCTTTGTGTGAGTGTGTGTTTTAAGACGCTCTGGTATAACAGAACAGGTAGTCTTACTTCACTAAATTTGCCTTAAGAGGCAAGTCCGAATAAATATACTTTTCTTTAAATGAATTTGAGGCTGATGTACAGTGCAAACACAGGAGGAAGTTTAAAACAAAGATTGTGGAAGCTACTGTCAAAAGAGATTGACTGTAGTCTAACAGTGGGTTTTTTCACATTTCTAACAAAACCACCTTCCCAGCCCCCTGGACTAGCAGCAGGCTTATCAGAGCACTTATATCAAACTTGCATGGGAATGAAGGCAATAACAGCCTGACTGAACTCTTGCTTTTTTCCAGCTAAAGATACTAATCATTATATTTTTGGGAGCCTGATGTTTGCAGGGCGGTTCTGAGATCCAGAACTGGGTACAGGGCCAGAAGGAGTTGCTAACCCTGCTGCAGCAATTTTATTCACATTTCGAAGTATTAAGAGTTCAAGACAAAGTGTTGTGGAAGGGTTACATGGGTTTGAGCAGGACAGTGGGACTGTAGTGTTGAGTAGCCAACTTCATCCTATGCCCTGGCTGTACTGATGCTGCCTGGCTGCTCCTCACCCTTCAAAACACTGACCAGCAACAAAGAACAAGACCAGGGAAACCACAGAGGAGAGGCATTCTTATTTGTATAGGGAAACCATAGAGGAGAGGCATTCTTATTTTCATTTCTGCTTTTCAGGCATGGCATCATTACCCTGCAGGCACTGTCAGAATCGAACAGAAAGCTGTGGCTGGAGGCAATGGATGGGAAGGAACCGGTAAGAAGACATAGAGGGGTTGGAGGAGTATTGTACTGAGCAATGCGCCTTTCAGTACACCCAGAGGAACTGGCTGAGTGTAAAGTGGACTCTACAGATCTAACTGCACTGCCTGCCCTATCGCCTGATTCAGTCAACTCTAAATCTCAGTCTAGTGTAACCTGACTAACAGTTCAGGGTTGGGCAACCATTTGTTGGGAGATTATTGGATAATATCATATATATTGTAATGAATGCATTATAAACAATTTAAAGTAAACAGCCTTAAATTCTAATTACATGTATTGCTGTCATGTACTGTACTGTAAAAAAATTGGATTTGAGATTTTTGAATAAATATGCTGTCTTCTTTGTTTGGTTTTAGATATACACTCTTCCAGCGATACTTAGCAAGAAGGAAGAAAGTAAGTTACTCTTTTGAACAATACAACGGGATGTCTTTTTTTATTATAAAGCATTCGTTTTCTAATGGATAATTAATAAGTGTCTTATGGTTTTTGTTCTGTAGTTAATGAATGAAGAATTTTGCAGAGTCTTTTTGAACAAACTTTTCCCTGTGTAGTCCTCCATTTGCTGCAGTGCTATTTTCTATAGATTGTACATACATTTAAACAAATCACTAAACTCATTTTTGAGACAAAGCTCTTGAAAGGCATCATGTTCTTCTCATCTGCAGGAAGCGTACCACTAATACATGAATCCAATTTTATATTTGCAGTGTTCCTCAATGAAGCAGGTTTTAATTTTGTGAAAAAATGTATTCATTTGGTGGAGGTACGAGGTGGGTAATTTACGATTATTGTTATGTTTGTTTGTTTATTTATTTATTTATGTATTTATTTATTTATGTATTTATTTATTTTTAGTATTAAATTGTCTGGATATTTAAAAATGTCATTACTTTTGGTAAAAAAAAGATTACCATTATGGAGTACTAAGCTTTTGTTGCAATACAAAGTTTGACATTTTGTAAATCTGAGCCGTTGTCTATTAGATGCATTGTGTTTTTGCATCATCCTTATCCACTGTTCACTTTATGCATCCCCTATCGAGCATCACAATGAGCTGGTTAAGAGGGTTTCCATGCTGTACAGAACTCTGATTGTCTGTTTCTCTTCCTCTCTGTCTATATAGGAATCAACACCCTGGGTCTATACAGAATAGGAGGTGTCAACTCGAAAGTACAGAAGCTGATGAATGCAGTGTTTGGTAAGACAGCAGTTATTGACTTAATCCAGCTTTTAGAATGTATACATTCTCTTCATTTTATCATACTGAAACAGGACAAATTAAAGGCCAGCCCACAATTAAGGCCATATTGTTTACAGTCCTAATTACTTTAATTTCAATGTTTCCAGACAATATAAGGTCAGTGCAATACAATATAAGCCTCCTCCCCCCACTATTAGGGCCACATGTTGGTCATTTTTACTGTAATGTCAATATAAACAAAGGAATAAATGCTACAAAAAAGAAAAATGTATCAAGTAACTGAATAAAAACTAGTGAGATCAAATAAAATGTTATTAAAGAAAAATATTATATTTAGAAAACATTCTTCGATAACCTTTTACAGCACGGTAAGTTTTAATAAAAAAAAAAATCTGTTTCAGCAACCAGAGCTCCTCCAGACATGGACATTGACGCTGACATGTGGGACAATAAGACGGTCACCAGTGGGCTGAAAAACTACCTCCGGTACGTCCATTACACTCAGCTGCTGCACAGCACTGGGCATTGGAGCTGTCTGTTATGGTCAGAAACATCTGGAGTATCTGGAAGTGTTTATGTGGTCACTTAGGGGCAAAACAGTCATTTTTTGACACATGTTGATGATTTGCTACAACTTCTGCTGTGGCTCAATGTGGAACACATTATGGAGCTACTTTACCTTGATTCCACCATTGCTGTTTAATTTTAATAATATTATAACAAATGAGATTTAAAAACACAATTTTTAGTGGAGAATACTAAGCGTGTATCTCAGCATTTCGACCTGCTGGATTTTGGTGCTCGGCCTCACCTGTTGACGCGCTCAAGCGGTTGGTTGACATCTCTCAGCCAGCACTGAGGGAGGCAGTTCAACTGCCAAGATCGCTGACAAGGCCAGGAATGGAGGTTGGGCGGGAGGTAAACTCAAAGCCCTGCAGTGCCTTTAAAGGAAGGCGGGTCTGTATTTACCTAGCTGGAATATTATTGGCTGCTGCCAGTGATTGAAGGATGACCAAGGTCTGCTTGACATTAGTCCAATGTATGACTTTTTCCTGTCAGTCAAATTATTATATTTGCAGATGTTTTTAGAGTTTACATTCTTCTACTCCCTTTGTAACTACCCTGTATATTAAAATCATTTTTTAAAGTTTTTATTTTTATTTTATTTTACCAGATGCTTGTCTGAACCACTGATGACTTTCAAGTTTCACAAAGAATTCATCCTTGCTGTCAGTAAGTATGACCTCATGAAATCACATTGTATCAGATTATATTTTGGGAATATTTAATTGAATCAACTGCTATTTTTTGAAAGTTGTAAAAAATCTTGTTAATTAAACAAAACTAGAACAGAACAACTAAGTGATATAATCCAAGTTCTCTTCAGCACTCTCCCGAGGTGTTTGTTTCTCATTTACATTATTTTTTTTTTCTCCTTTAAAAAAAATTGTGAGTTAATTAAAGACTGGAGGTAACGCTTTGAAAATATGACCCTGAGTATTTGAGAACTATTGTAAAGTCTTATCCCTTATACAGCATGTTGTTTTGTTTAACTGACTTAATGTGTTGCTTTGTTTTATAGAGTCGGATGACCAGAACTACAGGGTTTGTGCAGTCCATGCCTTGCTACACAAACTGCCAGAGAAAAACCGAGAGATGCTGGATATCCTGATAAAACACCTGGTCACGTAAGATCTTTTCAATCTACTTTGAACTTTTTATTCTGATGGGATGCTTACAGGGATACTTAGGATGCTGACAGCTGTTGACCTGTTCGTGCCTGTGCCACTGTCCCTGCAGGGTCTCCACTCACAGCCAGCAGAACCTGATGACAGTCTCTAACCTGGGAGTGATCTTTGGACCGACCCTAATGAGATCTCAGGAGGAGACTGTGGCAGCTATGATGAACATTAAGTTCCAGAACATTGTTGTGGAAATCCTGATCGAGAATTATGAAAAGGTGAACATGGTTAAAAGAGATTTTCATAAACCTGTCGTTTAATTATTCGTAAGTGGAGAACTGGTGATAATACTAAAATAGTTTTTAAATCTGCTTAATGATAATTTGAATCTAGTCTCAGTTGTTATTATCATCTGTTTCTCTATGTTAAAGGTTTAGAGAAATGCAACTACAAATGTGTATAATACATGCAAACCATTGTGTAGCATTGATTTTAAGAATATAAAAACAAACTAAGTGCACTTTTCCACCCTTGCAGCCATGAAATGTTACTGAGTCCTGACTTATTCTAGAGGACTCCTATCAGGTTAATCATGTTGCTTTTTGAAAATTCCTGTTGTTTGATCCACTGTTTTATATATAACTGATGTTGTTTCTATTTATTAGGCAGCAGGTGGCGCTATAGACCAAGAAAACATTTTCCCTCTTGTTTAAATGCCAATTTTCTCTTCTCTTTCAGCTGCCAATGCATTACCTCTTCCTGTGTTTCTTTTTGGTCTTCCAGATATTTCATCATACCCCAGACCCCAATGTTCCCCTTCCACAGCCACAGTCCAGGTCCAGCTCCAGGAAAAGCAGAGCCATATGTCTGGCCACGGGCTCAAGGAAACCCAAAGGCCACTACACCCCAACGCTGTGTCTGGCTGATGCAGACAGTAAGTGACTTATTTTAAAGAGCAAGTAGCTTTTTCTTTTTTTATACATAGTCCAATTCCTTTTTTTATGATGTTTGCATTGTATGATGGTTCCTATTGCAAGAACTCAAATGCTGTTTTTAGTTTTTTTGTAAGTCTGTGTTTATGTGCTTTCATCTGAGAGCAGGAGCTGCTCTCCACTCCTAGCTCCCGAAGTGTCTTTATTTTTGTTTTGCTGGCAATACGCATGTGCTGTACACAAGAGGGTGCTGGTGCTTGCTATTAAAATCATAAAGGGTATAGATAAAGTTAACCCAAGACACTACTTCAAATGTATCATAGAGACTAGAACAAAAGGTTCAAAATCAAACAAAAGCTCAAAAAAGCAAACCAACAGTATAAAAAGGTGGATATGATTTAGCCATACAGCCCTACAAAGCCATACAAAGTCTCACTAGCTTTTCCCTCCTTTTTCTCAGGTGACACCTTCAGTAGCAGTCCCAGCAGCACCCCAATGGGAAGCATCGAGTCTCTCTCCTCGCACTCCTCTGAACAAAACAGCTCATCCAAAACGAGCTCGTCCCAGCAGAAAGACAAGTCTGCGAGCAGCATTCCCTGGATCGCCTCGCCCGTCTCATCCAACGGGCAGAAGAGCTCGGCCGGCACCACCAGTCCAGATTCCAGCTCCAAGGAGGACGCAGCAAAGACAGACGGGGAGTCTGACACACAGAGCCTCTGCTCTGTCACCCAGAGCCTGTCCTCCATCACACAGAGCCTGTCCTCCGTCACCACTGCTGGGAACACGTCACCCCCGCTGAATGTGCCCAAAAAACCACCGTATGGGCTAACAGGGCTGAAACGGTCTGCTGCCCCTTCACTAAGATCTCTCCAGCTGACAGGCGGTGGGTTCAATATGGTATTTCACTCCCAAATATAATACTTCAATCAAAACTTCTGAAAGTTGAATGTTCTGTCTTTATTTCACACCTGGATACCAACGCAGTCATAGCTGGGTATGTCTGAGATACAACTGCATTCTCCTTTGGTAGAACCATTCAAATGTGAGGTTGGTGTTATTAAGACTTCAGCTGTGGGGTTAGACAGCATAATTGTTTTAATTAAATGCATAATGGAGCGTACAGAGATGATTCATTATTTTAAAGTGTTGTGCTCTTCCAGGTACCAGAAGTTGTAGTGGTTCAGTCCAGAGTCTCGCCTCACTGGACCTAAAGGATACCCCGAAACTGCCAGTAAACCCAGAATTGCCACCAAAGCTGACTGCCAGACGCAGGCTGGACACATCTGCAAGCAACGGCTATCAGAGACCCGGATCAGTGTAAGGGAAACTCTTCTTAGTGATGAAATAACAACAGGTTTATTCAGGCAGTATTATAGCCACCCTGTGAACGACAACCCCTAGTAAATATTATACACGATAGGCATGATGGGTCTTTTGGTCTTGTCTTCCTGTTCCACTAAGAGAATTGTGTTTCTTGCATATAGTACCGGCCGTTGCATTGGAGCATAAGAACATAAGACCCTTTTTAACAATTGTAAGTTCCTACAATTGTGAGCTGCTGTTTTTCAAACTCTTTCCATGTGCCTACTAGAAGAACAAAGACAGGGCTCAGATTGGCATACGGGTAATGATTACATAATACATAACAAAGAACAGATCATTTTAATATCAGTTTATATTAGATTGTAATGTAGGAGTCAGGAAGCCTTCACAGCATTAAAACCAGTACAAACAATGGTACCCACTGGCTCTGAGCTTGCCTTGATGCATTACATTTCCTATACGCTGTTAACCTGCAATAAGTTGCTGACTCAGTGCACACGGTTGATTTGACCTAACTAAGGTTTTGCTGGCACGGAGTGTGCCCTTGAGGGGTTCATTTAACTTGCGAATACAAATCCAGTCCTCCCGTATTGAAAGAAGTGCTCCAAGTAATCGTCAAGCATTCTTTTCTTTTAATTACGAAACTGACTGTGTTAGCAGAACGAGAGAGTAAACCGTCGATGCCCATTTAAACGGATATAATTGAATATCTCTCTAAATCTAGATGAATGGAATCACTTGTTTATTTATTTAGCAGACGCCTTTACCCAAGGCGACTTACAGAGACTAGGGTGTGTGAACTATGCATCAGCTGCAGAGTCACTTACAATTACGTCTCACCCGAAAGACGGAGCACAAGGAGGTTAAGTGACTTGCTCAGGGTCACACAATGAGCCAGTGACTGAGGTGGGATTTGAACCGGGGACCTCCTGCTTACAAGCCCATTTCTTTAACCACTGGACCACACAGCCTACTTGAATTCGGTGTTTATGTCTGTGTGTGTGTTTTTCAGGATTGCAGCAAGAGCCATGATGTTTGAAAACCTGAATACCAAGACAACCCCTGTTGGACGGTAGGGTATCCAACCTTCTTTGTTTGCGGACCCAGCCTCTGCATCTTTAAATCTATCTATTTAAGTCAGCCTTTGCATCTTTAAATCTATCAATAAATAATGTGTTACTGGTAATGTAAATTGGTCTGAATCTGCAGACTGATCAAACATATAGCTATGGCCAAAAGTTTTGCATCACCTAGAATTGAGACATAATAAAAATAAAATATGTGAACATAATTTAGATCTTCTATTTAACATCATGTAATCAAAGAAACTACAAAATGATATCGCAAAAGTGTACCGGAAGCCATATTAGTAGTACAGTATTTCATGTTAGATTTTTTTAACAACATGTTATGTTTTTTGTTTTTTGGAAAACTACAAAGCGGTATGTAATTCAATATGTTATCAATATTCAGCAGGTTTCATTCAACTATGAAGCAAAATTAGTTAATTCTATAGGCCATATCTGTACATATGACAAAATAAAGATGTCGGTGACTCATATCGGTTAGTACAATTTTGAGACTGTGAATCTGTCAAAATGGACTGAAAATGGCATAGATATTTTATACAGTGGGTATGAATCTGAAATTCTGCAAACAGATCAAACACTCGTCTCTGTTACAAAAAGAGATTTGTACAAGAAATTATGTATTTAGTGTATTTAGTTTATATAAAAAAGATTTGTCTCTTGTTGTTTTGTTGTTGACTAGATGTTAGTTCATGAAAAGCTTTCTGAGAATTCTCACTGTTTGTTTTTTAGCCAAGCAACGGCAATGTACTCCTGTAAGGCAGAACACAGCCATGAGCTCAGCTTCCCCCAAGGGGCGATCTTTTCTAATGGTAAGAGGAAACTGTTATCAGCATAAACAATGTAATTCACTAACAGGACCGTACACCCAAAACAAAATGAAGCTAAAATGCCAATGTAGCTGCTCTTTATGAACTTAGAACCCATTGTGTTAGTTGATGCCAAAAGTGAAATGAACATACTGTGGTGAACCTTGGTTCCTGCAAGCAGGGGCTTCTCACAGGCGGAGGTCGGACGTGAACCCGGGACCTCCTACTCTGAAGCATAGTGCCGATACCGCTGTACAAAAGAGCCGGGCTTCCTTGCAGGAGCACATATTGGGATTATGTCTTCATGTTCACCAGCCCTGACCCCTAACCCCATGCACGCTACAATACATTAACATACAGCTACTACCAGCAATGGCACATGCAGAAAATCCAGGACTGATTTTAACCCCAATATAAAAAAAAATACAAATTAAAAAGCAATGGTAAAAAATAATACCTGAACATTTTCACTTTTCACCCTAACAGAATGGTGCTCAGTAAAAATGTTAAAGCATTTTACAAATACATATCAGCAAATTACTGATATCAGTAATCTAAGAGAAAACACTTTTCAGTAACAGTAGGTGCCTGAGAGTTTTCTAAACGTACGTATGCATTGTATTTTCAGTTTCAGAAACAGTGCTTTTAAATCATACTGCGTTCCACTAACACATGTTAATGCATTGAAACTGGTTTCGCACATAAAGGTTGTAAATATAGTCTACTTAGGTCTCCCTTTGTATTAGTGCTTGCACTATTGAGATGCACCTGCAGGCACAAAGTGAATTAACAAAACAAAACATTTGCTAAAGTCTTCTCATAAAGATTATTTTCTTTTCTTTACACAACAGTGTACCCTTCTGTGGAACCTGGCTGGCTCCAAGCAACTTACGAAGGAAGGACTGGTCTAATTCCTGAAAATTACGTGGACTTCCTCTGATGACTTTTGAACAGGGTCAGAGTAGCTTCATGGTATCCATGGTAACAGAAATATAATGTATAGTGATTTGTTGTGCTTTCCATTTTAAGTGCCTGCACCTGCGGACATGGAAAAGTAAAGAGAACCTCAAGAAGAGGATGCCATTCAGTAATATACAGGAGGGTTTCAACATGTTCCCGATAGAAAGCCACAGTCACAGATCTGGGTAATGAACTGTTCAATAAAAAGCAGCATACATACTATTAGCTTTTACTGTCTAAATAGTAAACCGATGTGTTATATGTTTTGGTTCAACGTGATCAGTGTTAATAATGCAATTAAAAGACAACATCGTTTTAGTCCATTTGCAGAGACTGTAAATCTGTCAAAAATGGACTGAAAATTCTCTAAACATTTTGTAAAGAGGGTCTTGTATTTATGAAATGAAAACCAGTAAAGCAGGTTCAAGGATCCCTGAAGTATCAGTATGTTGTGAAGCTTCTGAATATGACATATCTACTCGCTGTGGCTATGAGTGCACTTTGAATTACTCTTGTGGTACGTAGATGTTTTTATTGTTGCCCATCTGTTACTTTTCTAGATGTGCATAAGTGCCTTACAAAAACTATTTAAAATGAAAAATATTCAACATTTACATTATAAAGAGTAGCATTGCATTGCTTTGCTTTATAGTAACGTTTCTAATTACCGGTATGTTGCTTTAAATTGTATTTGTTTTTCTTTGGCACACCCAGCAGTTTTGATTCTAGTTTTATTATTATGCAGTACTTAAAGATAAAGTAACAAAAAGTGGTTAAAAAACATATATACATGTTTTACTTGTCATGCCTTCTGATGATGTATTACAGTTCTAAAAAAGAATTGTGGGGTTCCAGTATGTATTAGCCAGTGCCTTAAAGAAGAATGCTTTAAAATATTAGCAACATCCCTATGATATTAAATGGGTATGTTTACAATGACTTTTGGAACCCAAAGTGCAACATTCTTTTTCTAGAATTCATAACCAAATTGAATTAGTAGAGCTTTATTAGTTGTTGTGCTGTGGGGGATCTTAAGGGAACCATTGAACAAATAATTACATTTTCCATTCATAGAAAAAAACTAACATGACAGCGAGAAATGGTCAAACATCTATTCTAGTGGCGGCGACGATGGGGTAGATTTTGGATCATTCTAAAAGCTTACAAATTATTAAATTATTTTAACAGTGCTGTTTCATTCATTAGTACATTTCCTATGATTTGTGACATTCAAAACATTAGCATAGCTCTGTGACACAGACACAGACTGGCAAAAAACATAAACAGGGTTTTATTGGTAAAAAAAATAAATAAACTAGCATATATCAGTTTCGGAGCTCTGCCATTCCTCCCTCAAAATGGTTGCAAAAGATTGCCTGTTCAACTGGCATTAAAACCTAAGCCATACATTTCACTAGAAAACCACTGCTCCCAGCACGGAACTAACTGCATACACCAAAGCTCCTCCTTATATACTGTGGCCTGAGCTCCCAGCATTCCTTGGTTCATCCTGCCCCTCCCCATCTAGTACAACATGACACAAACAGCTTTAGTTAAGTGTAGGTACCTTGGTTTAATAAACCTCTGTATTTTGGGTGCAGATAAGCACCCTGTCACAATCTCCACAAACTGCAGTGACTCTATGTGGTACAAAATAATAGGGTCAAGTGAAATTGTATTACTGTCATAGCGTTCTACCTCTATTTTAATAAATCTACCCAATGTGGTATATTGGTTTTTCCAGTGCAATTCATTATTGCTTCTCTCAAGCAATGTAGAATAAATATGAACCAGTCCTATGAGAAAAAACACCTTGGATATTAAATGAGATGCGGTATAAAGCTAGGGCCTTCTTGAGACACAAACTGCAGCCTTTGTCATTTATATAAGTGTTTGTATAATGAAAATCGGCACTTTCTTATTTATGTGTTCCCTTATAAATGTACACTTACCGGTACACTGGTGTACTGGGGTTATTAAATGGTATTATATTTGTCTGTTAATGGTAAAACAGAGTTTGGTATTTAACAACTTTATTGTATAACAAATGTATTGTTAAGCACTTGCTGTATTATATTTTGAAGTATAAATTTTAAATATGTCAATTTGTTTCATTTTATTAATATTAAAGAAAAAAATAATAATAATTTGTTGTTTGTGTTCGGTCATAAGGTTGTGTTTTGTTTTGTTTTTCACATTGATGCCTTTTATGACCTTGGCTAGCTGTCTACACATAAGAAGCATCTACAAGTGCTCCACCTTGACTGTGCATAGGGGGCAGTGGAACTAGAAAGCACACAATCCTGGCCGGGACACGTCCTAGCTGCTTAAACTGATTGCTGTTTAAACCATTGGCCTTCAGCTCTGCAGACTTAACTGTCACCATGGTACATTATCAAGTGGTATTGCCATTGGATTGAAATGGTTTGCCTGGAGCTGACATGTCTCCTGTGTCAGTCTCACACCCATGGAGCAGCATTTAAGAACCTATTAACTGATTACAATCACTGCAATTTTTTTTGGTTTCAAAAAGTGCCTAAACAAAAACGTGTTGCAATAATTGCTTGCAGAAGTTGTTAGAAACATCCCTAAAACATTTATTTTTAGGGACTCTGAAGTCCACTGTAGTGCATTACTATTTTCAAAAAAGTCTGATTTTATCATTAATACAAACTCTATAAAAAAAAAGGTCAAAACAATGCTGATACATCAACAAGCAATTAAGGACATGGCTTCAAAAACATCAGTTCTGTTGATGATCCTAGGAGCCTGATTTCCCACTGTGGGTAAATTGCTGCTCACATCCTCAGAATTTACACATAGTGGAAAATACAGGCCTAGTTGTTTCGTTTCCTTTTTTCTATAGAAAACAGACATGTGTTTGTGAGTAATAAATTGTTCCTTTTGTACAATAATATATACTGATAGCTTGTAAAATGTGTGGTACATATTTCTAATCCTACAGGTCTATTTATGATGTAAACAGTGATGGAAAAATAAAAATAAATCTTTCCCTTAAGATATTTAAGCACAGTTGTTATATTAACTTATGAAGGGGTTCAATAAAGCAGACCCCCGATGTGTGACTAGAGAAACAGATTTAAAGCAGAAGTAACCATACAAAGAAAGGTTTGATGTGGAATGCACATGTTGAATTTGTCAGAAGTATCTATTTATAAACGGATCAGCATGTGTAAATGTAAAGCTAAAAAAAAGCAAGTGAAAGTGCTTGTCACAGCGTGCGTTGTTGATATTGGGATTGCACATGCAGTCACATAGATCTGGAAGGTGCTGTAACTACAGGGCATGTATGGCAAGAAACAATCCTTGTCTCTTCGTTTTATGCTTAACTTTGTATGTTTTGGGGTTTGTTGGATGTTTTTTACAGCCGATGCAACAAAAAAAGGTTTTCATTATTATTATTTTTTTAGATGAACACATACCGTATATCTGTAAAAATGCTGTAAATGTAACAACTGTCAAACTTTTTATTCCTTTCCTCTGTAAACCATATACAGGCCTAGTTGTGGTAAATCAACATTTAAATTAGACTGACAAAGAATTAAGTTTGCTTCTCAGATTTGTATATTTTGTTTACTGAGTAGGATACATTATATATACTTTAAAGGCACCTATTTGTAACCCATGGCACCAATTTTATTCACTGTTATTATTATATAATTTATGTGTTAATCCTGAATGATAAGGTTTATGCTTGGAAATTTTAATAAAATAACTTTTTTGTATATACTGTAATGTTGGGTTATTTTATTATATGTCATTATTTGATAATGCTCCTATTGATGGTTAGAATCAATTTTGCTAAACGTTTTCCTCCTTTTTGCAGCACTGATTCAGAACAAAAAAAAAATCAATAAATAATGTTTCAGTATCAAAGGAATAAAAACAGGCTTATACAGCACTGTACGTGCATTATGTAATTGCTTGCAGCTATCTATGTAAGCTTTGCTTTACTGCTTTTGAAACTAAAGCAGCTTTCTTGCCTGCACCTATCACTGTGTTGCACTGTTGATACCATGTGCTTCAACATACTGACCAGCCCCACATTACCTTCTGAGTTCAGACACAATGAGAATGCAAAGTTGTACTGTGTGACTCACGGTCTTCTCCTCCCGTAGTTAGCAATGGGCCCTTATACAGGAAGGTAGCACTGATTGGATGTGTTCCTTTGCTAAACTGTCTTGTGTGATGGGTGGCTATGAAGGAACTCACATGGGTTGGCTGGCAAATCCTAGCTTGCTGGTGCTGTGATTTCAGCTGGTGGGAGAGATCAGCTCAAGGTAGGTAACACTTTTTAAGCCACCTTGGGTTCACAGTGGGAACCTTTGTACCTCACATTCTAGTTGCCTGAAGCCTAATAAATGAATTCAGGTTTAGACATGTTAGAGAAACTAGAGTGTTTTTATATCCTTGGTTCCTGTAAGATAACCTAGTATCCATGGATATAGAGTGCCACACGGGAGTCCAAACTCCCCATCAAATATGTAGATGATACATTAATCATCTGGTTAAACCATTATTACTTTTGTACCATCTGTGCATTAATCAAACAGCCTACTCCAGTTCCATTTAATTGTGGTTGGCTAGCAAACAGCAAGACCCATTATCACAGAGAGGTTCCCTGTTCTGTTTGGCTCAGCTAACAAAGCCTAAAAAGGTCACTTCAAAACAGTAATGATTTGTATTACATGAGAGTAGCTGTTAATTACTTCATGCTACTATTGGATTTGGCTTTCGCCAAGATAAAATGAGACAGTAGTGGTGGAGACCAAACAAGACGTAGCTCTGCTGTAATATGTGACGTAATATGGATTTCCTATTGGCCCGATGCTGATGGCTAAAGTGTAATGCTGATTCCAGTGATTCCTATTTGCAGCCTCCCTGGCGCATCAGCACACACAACGGTGACTACGCTGGCTCCAGGGATCAAACAAAGTGTGGCCTCCCTGGCACCTCCGCATGGCAACTGTCTAGAATGGGTTGGGTTCTCAGTGGTCATCAGGTGGGCACCTCAGGAAGGCTTGACAGAGCTGCTGGCATCCCAGCACCAATCCCCTCCATCCCTCACCTAACCCAGCCCAGTTTACCTACCTTAGCCACTCGTTCCTTTTCATTGAAGTTAACTTTCTCCACCACTTGCCTTAGCCATCCTAATTTATAATACAGTGCCTAATCTATGGTAATAAATCTTTAGATTAAATCCTTCTGCCCACCACTGATGCTCTTTTTCTGCATTCGTCAATTAACTCATGAAATGCTTTTATTTCTATAGTCATGAATATGAGGATTTCCCTATAGTTTCCTATAATATACTGTAGCTATGGCCAAATGTTTTGCATCATCCTATAGAATTAACTTGAATGAAACCTGCTGAATACTGCAATGTTAAAATATTACATACAACTTTGTAGTTTTCCATATACTTATTGAAAAATGTGACATTTAGAAATCTAACATGAAATACTATACTACTATTATGGCTTCCGGTAGACTTTTGTGATATAATTTTGTAGTTTCTTTGATTACATGATGTTAAATAAAATATCTAAATTATGTTCATAAATATATATATTTTTTTATTATGTCTCAATCTAAGATTCTAGGTGATGCAAAACTTTTGGCCATAGCTGTAGTGTTTTTGTATGATACTAAAGTGTTTGTTATGTCATCCTCCTTGTAGGTTCACAGTGAAAAAACATCTTTGGTCCAATTTTAATTAATAATTAATAAGTCGTTAGATTACCATTCTGATTTGTTTCCTTCTAATTAACTATGCAATATATTCCATGCAAAAAATGGGAACAAACTATGCAGAACGGAAATCTGTCCCATTGTGAGGTTATTGAGTTGTTGCCCTTTGGATTAGAGTAGGACATATTATTCCAGCTCTCTTCCTGCTTTATGGTATGTTCCTTTCGTTGTTTAAAAGTATATACATAATATATTAAACTATTATACTTCTATTTTTGGGAGGGTTATATTATGTTTCTCTTGAAGAAATGAGCTTCTGAGACAGGCATTACGTAGGTCCTGTACTGATGACTGTACTTCTAATTATTACAGTCTTTTTAACTGCAACCAAACTGATAGCATGGTTATGAACAGAGAATATGAGCTGTCATGATACTGCTACATAGTTTAACCATAAAATCAGCCATGCCAAGGATACATCTGGTACAGGAAGAATTTCTTAGAAATGGAAGGTCTAGTCTAATGAAGCTGCCAGAGGGCTCACGTTTCTTAAATGTTGCCAAGATCAACGTGTTCTTTTCTACATAAATAGGCAGAAGAGATTTCGTGAGAATGTTCATTGACCTTCAGAGTTATTGCAGGAATGAAACTCCCTTTCCGCTAATCTTGCTAATAATGATTTAAAGATATGGGATGCTTCATGGTTACTTCTGTTAACTCATGAAATGCTTTTAATTAAATACAATTTTAAACAGTATTCCATAGATACATTAGGTGGCTGTATGGGTTAATGTCAATACAACACAATGAATTATTATAGATGTCATCCTTTTAAAGGGAGAATTGAAAGGGTTGAAAACAATAAACAAATATTTTACCCAGTCACTTGGTTTCCAATACTTGTCTTGATTCTGTTTTTCATCACATCATTGAGACTTTTACAAAGTTTTAGAAGTTCAGTCGGGAAACTAATGCAATAGATTATTTATTAAAACATACACTAAACAGTGCTACTACATTCTCTGGCCTTTGGCCTCACCTTTTGCGTTACCCCTGCCCTTAAATTAGCTCGCGGATAAGTGGAGAAGCTGACCATAGGGAAGCCATGGGCAGGGAGACCTGACAGCTTCCCTTTTATAGACAAAGCCAAAACTTTTAATATGGCAGGCTGCTAGAGGCTTGGTGGTCCAGTAGTTAAAGAAAGAGGCTTGTTACCAGGAGGTTCCAGGTTCAATCCCAGTTCAGCCACTGACTCACTGTGTATGACCCTGAGCAAGTTACTTAACCTTGTGTTCCGTCCTTCGGATGAGATGTAAAACCAAGGTCCTATTGTAAGTGAATTTGCAGCATCAGCTGTGATCCATAGTTCACCCCCTAGTCTCTGTAACCTGCTTTGGATAAAACCATCTGCGAAATGACTAATTAATAATAATAACTCAATGATTAACTGCTAATTGATTCATCTTGGGTTACATTTCTAATGTAATTGTTAATAAAATATAATCCTACTGTACATATATGAAGTACCGTCTACTTACCTGTTGTAAACTGATGTGTGGTTCTTCAAAAGCATATAGCTGGGAATATTATTGTCTCAAGAGCTATGTAGTTCACTAAAGAAGAAGCCTACTTAAGGGTACATTGTG
The DNA here is from genome assembly GCF_902713425.1 of Acipenser ruthenus. Taxonomy (NCBI): domain Eukaryota; kingdom Metazoa; phylum Chordata; class Actinopteri; order Acipenseriformes; family Acipenseridae; genus Acipenser; species Acipenser ruthenus. The sequence continues at coordinate 5,977,734 of NC_081197.1, forward strand.
GAAAAACATATGCTGTCTCTTTTAAACACCAGGTAACATCATTCAGAAAGCCTAGGGGTTCAAGTAAATCAATAGGGAACTGGGTGGAAAAAGACACACAAGCCCTCCACTGCACTAGACTCCATGCATAATCCAAGATGCTACAGAAGTTTACTCACAATATCCCATTGGCATTTGTAGATAATAAAAAAAAAACTGCCAAGGCTACAAGGGCCTGGTATCTAGGGTGTTTTCTTTACATACGTAACAGGGTTCAGAAGCCACCGCCAATCAAAAAAGCTTTCATGTCAATAGCAAAACACCTGCATGACTTTATTACCACGTACACGTAATCATATTTACACAGACATCACTTATGCAAGGTCTTTTACAAGCATTTCTGTTTTTCTCAACATTTTGTACACAAAGTGGGCCACACCTTACTCTTGCTGCCAGAGCACTGAATTACATTAATGAGGTAAGAGGTGGATCATTTATAGTTGTTTCCTCGTATTTGAAATATCTTCGAAAATAAAATGTACAACTTGAAACTATGTAGGTGAAAAAAACAAGAAAGAATGATTGTAGGTTAATATACACCCTTTAAAAGAATACAATCTTCTTAAATCTTCATAAAAATACATCACACCGTATAGATTTAGGCAAGTCCAATTAAGGCCACATTAACACAAATGTAACAAATAACAATATAAACAAAAAATGATCCTTATTTTCTCAAACCTAACTGCTAAACACAAACACAACTTATTTTAAAAAAAATCATCTACAGCAAAGCAAAATAAAAAATAACAAGATTGACAACAGTGTTGTGTTACACCTGCTATTAGTATTTACTATTTACATTTACTTTTAGAACTACTAAAAGAAACCTAATAAATTCAATGAAAAACATTTCGACTAGAAGTCTGTTTCAATGTCTTTAAAATAATATCCAGTTAAAAAAAAAAAAAAACATATTTGGATAATTAAAATCACAACACAATACATTATCACAGAACTCCAGATGTTTTTCAGATCTTGTAGTATTTTGTTACTAAAGAGCCAACAGCCACAGCATAGTAAGGTAAAGAGGAAGGTACCAGTGGGGCTATCTAAAATACTGGTTCAAGGATCGGAAATGTGTGAAATAATAAGCAGTATAACCATAGTCGGGGGTGTCATCAGAGAAATGCTGTATAAAATATATACAAACAATCACAGGACAAGTGTGGGGGTATCCAGAAAAAAAGGGTTATAAGTATTTGGATATTATCAAAGTCAGCATGCATAAGACCTTCATGGCTTAGTCAACATTGCTAGTATATAAAACGAAGGGAGCGTTTCATGTGAAACATCTTTATCTCGACGTCAGACAACCAGGCATTTCTGCCGGTGATAGTTCTGGTAAGCGATGTACTCGTATATATCTTCTGGTGTCTGTGTTTGTCGTCTTTTTATATTAATATTGGAATGCATGCAATGACCGGGATCCAATATTCCATTTTGAGTGGGTACAGAAAGCCATGAACACAGAGAGACATGTGTTTTGAATCAGGCCAGCTGTAGAAAAGTGCTGTCTTTAATTGTGAAAAAAAAATAAAAACTTCTGTTCAAATCTAACAGAATCTGAACTTTACATTTACATGCAACATTTAAGAAAAGTAACCTTCACATAAGACTTTTTTTGGGGTTTTTCCTATTTTTCTTAAATATGTATCTACTTAAATATTTTAAATAAACTATGTACTCAAAAAGAGTTGAATATTTAACACTTTACTGTACATGCAACACAAATGAGAATGGTATTCAAGGTCAGGGAAATGAAGCCATTAGAAAGTTTGTTTTCAAGTTTGCATTTTCAATTAAATGTTTCTTCTAAAATACTGGAGATTATTTCGTGTTTTGAATTTATGTTAGGGAAATGTAGCACTGAGGACAGATAGATAAACTATATTTTTTAATGTTTTGAAAAATGTGTATGACTAAGTTGTACATTTAAAGCAAAGCCAAAATGCTTATTAAATCCAGGCTTTGGGTCTTTGAGCTCCTTCCTGTTGTTTATATGCACAGTCTGAAATCCAGGTGTGAGAGACTGGATAATAAGACGGACGGGCTCCTTTTTATCTGGAACAGGCTGTCCTTGTCCAAATATGTAAGGGAATCAATTTTCTGTGAGTTCTCATCTTTTGAAAATGAACAAACCTCAAGAGAATAGTCAAACCAAAGTTGTTAGCGGGTTTAAATCACTTCAACAATAATAATTATATAAGAATTCTAAGAAAACTTCAGGGCCCCAGAAATATTAAAGTATTGGCAAAAACATTTAATTTAGAAAACGTATTAAGGTGATTTATTAAGGTGAGTTATTAAGGTCTTTATGCCAATTTAGTACTATTTTTTGGGAAAGGAGAATAGCAACAAGCAACTTTGGTAAGCTTTTGACAACTGAAATTATCTTTGGAAATTGCCTTTTTGCATAAATAGTTGTGAAATCCAACTCAAAGCAACAGGTTTATGTTTTTTTTAGAGGCAATGTGTACTGAATGCTGTATAAAGGGTACAGAAAACTGTATAGTAAATAAATATAACATACTTTTTCTACAAAATCAGGACTGCTATTAAATACTTATTCACATATCCTGGGTAATCACTACACAGTGTTCATAGCACTTTAAATAAGTGTTTCATTTAAAAAGAAAAGGCATATGTATTCAGAAATAATAGCCAGGTAGGTCACAGAGTTACTTCAACGATACACACCCTCCTAACCGCCGCTAACACTCAGGTTCATTCACTTTTTGTGAAAGAGTAAATTTTTCACCATCCCGGCCAGGATCTTTGGGAGCTGAGCTGCAATTACTTCAGACATCATCTCAGGAAACCCCACACTGAGAGACTCCGACTGGACGAAGATATTGAGGCAGAAGAGATGCAGCTTCTTCACAATCTTTTCAAAGGGAAAAAAAACAGGAGCTATTGAATTTGCCGTGACTTTCCCCAATCAGATCTGGCATCTGGACATGTGTTTTAAACACAACGTCCTTAAGTCCTTTGTCTCTCTTTTGTCCAAACCTTTTCTGAAGTTGGAGAATCACCTGGAAGAAAGCTAAAGGCTACCAGAGCCAAAATCTGATTTTGAAAGAAAAGAAAAAATACCACTCAAGGAAGTAACTGATAACAGCATCAGGCTCTTTGGCAGCAAGTCGCTGCAATGACAGAGGGAAGAAAGTGTAAAATGGAAAATAACCTCCTGCCAGCAGTGTTTAAATGAACATCTATGACTCTCATAAAGTTGTCATGGTGAAACATAGAGGGCTCCAATGAAAATGCTTGCAAGCCACTGTTCAAATTACATTAATTCTTACTTTTTTTTCTATCTAACCCGATCAGGTTTCTGTATTTAGACTGGATTAATATGTGCTCTAGTTATACTGTATATAGCCAGTTAAGGTGTAACTGTAATCCACACTTTTCTCAATGGGGTGTAGAAAATGGGACAGAAGGCATGATTTTTCCAACATCAAGCTTGAGTTCTAGCATGGCAGGACAAAGGCCCTGCACTTAAAAACAAATAGGAAACTGGGCAACGGGCAGCCCAAATTCGGGCATCCTATTAGGAGACAGATGGCCGAGTAGATGAGTAATTAACTCGGTCAAAATCTATAAAAGCACCTGGTTAGAGAAGCCAGTCAGTCAGTTATGGACTCCTGCAAGGAGCTGTTGCTTTGACTGTGACTACAGTAAGATGTTTCTTTGTTAGTGCTCCAGAGGAGCTAGGCTTTTGTTTTCAATTTTACTTTTGTTAAAAGTGTTTTGTTATTCTTTATTTTATTAATAAAAGCGCTCACAACATTTGTGTAAAGTGCTTCCTGACAACACAGCCTAACCACTAGGCCCGCAGCTCCACTTATGGACAAATCCGTGTCTGGCTGCTTCTAAACCTCATTCATTCTAATTAAAGTACAACGGTTAGGGCTATGGGTGTGTATGCAGTTCAGGTAGACTTTCAAACTGTCACTGTCACTTTTGTGAAAAGAAATGGAGTTGGAGCCTTAGTAGTTTTTCTTTTTTTCCTGGCAAAGAAAAGGCAGTGATGATAAAATCAGTTGGTACTGTAGGTGGAGGAACTAAATCATGGGCCACAGAGTTCTAGGTAGAACTACCACCAACACAACTGATTGCAAAATTATTTACTTCAAAACATACATTAACCATTATTTTCAGATAGGAAAAACAAAAACACAACTAATCATGTTACCAAATCAGATATTTATTTAATTTAGGTGCTTGTGATTAGTCTGTTATTTGTTTTAGAGTTGTAAATTGTTTTTTTCTTTTTACTTATGAAAACTACAATTGCAATTGTGCAGCTGTAAATGTTAATATAAAAACCTACATACTTCGTGCATGGAGTCCATCAGTTTGGTCAGGTGGTAAAAGCGTTGTGAGCTCTCAATAATTCCCTTCTCCTTCAGCTGTATGGCTTTGGTGAGCTCTCTGATGTAGTGCTGTCTCATTTCATCAAACTGGTCTTGACTTTTCAGACCCTCCAATGGTACTGCACAGAAAAGAAGACAATTCAAATCTCTATCAGACTCCTCACAAGTGCCTTTATATCTACATCATTACAGACCATGTGTCCATTTCGATCAATCAATCAATCAATCAAATTGTTTTTCTATCACACCTTTCATGGCAGAGCCATCTCAAAGCGCTTCACAATCCAAAAAAGTTCAAAACTAAAAATTGCCAGTGAAACAAGACCGAACAATAAAAGTACTAAAAGTAAAATAAAACACAAAATAAAAAAATATAATCACACTCCAAAGGTTTAAGAGAATAAATAGGCCTTAAACTTTACCAGGGAATCAGCATTTCTGATGATTCCTGACAAAGCATTCCAGAGAGCCGGTTCACTGCGGAAAAAACTGCGACCTCCTAGCTTGACATACCTAGACAATGCTAAAATTTTATTTAAGCTTTAAAAACAGAATATTTGAAACCCCTTTATTTTGGCACCACAGCCATAACTAATACTTTATATGAATCCTAGTGGTGCAGTGCCATGGTTTTGTAATGAACTCCTGGGGTAAACCCTGACTTGTCCAGCTGACGCTATAACAGTCACTCACAAATATAGTACAAATTCACTACGGTACAAAACATCCTAACAAGTTCACAGTCAGGTCTTGTCTCCTGGCGCTTGTCCCTTATCCCATAACTGTACAGATAAAAGACCGATACAAGTTAGTAAACACCACTGATTAAGAAAACTAGTGCATTCTATATTGCAGGCACTTACTTGTATTGAGGAGTAGCAATGCTTTCATGCAAAGAAACTCCTCCCTTGTCACTTGTAGATTTTCAAATCCTTGTGGGATATGTTGCATTGTTAAACACAAGTCATAGATCGGAGACTGTTTCATTCTCTCTCTGAACAGATAACATGAAATGATTTGAATTAGAAAATAATAAAAGTAGAACCAATTTTTATTTTTTCCAGATTATACACGAATGATGACTGTTAACTACAGTTACGTTTTTTTTTTTTTTTCAATTACTTACTCGTTAAAGACAAGATCTGGGGCGAAGTATAGTATCTGACTGTTGAAGTTTTGGTATGATCTCCATCCCATTGCAAACACCATCATGCTCATCCAGGAGTACTGAATCAGAGTCATCTGGTCACTGATGTGTAAGCAGCGGAATCCTTTCAAAACACACAAACAAACAAAATGAAGTTCCATTAACCAGTTCATCTTATACTGTCGTTTTTTGGTTAATGTTCAAATATCACATTATTACTTTATTGCCATTTAAGTACCTATTTATAATAATGTTTAAATACAGTGCAGTAGAAGTTAGAATTTAGAATCCCACTGCGTAAGAGTTTGAGACATTCCATCTTTGAGTGTGAGCTTAATAAGACACCATGTCTTTTATACAGATAACTTACCATTGAGGTTCACTGGAAAACCTGGAATGACTCAAACTGCTATGCAATGGGAGTCTTAATTTATTCCCAGATAATATTAAGATACTAATGTAATTGTGTACTGTAAAGCCTCTCAAAAACCTAGAAATAATCCAATATGGAGAAGCAAGCAATCCAGCTATAAAGCTTGATGTGAACATCTAGTGATGTTGAATGGTTAAAAGACCCACAATGGTGCGAGTGGGCGCACTTACCCAGCATGGCAGCGATATTACAGTATGCATCTTTGTCTAAGTTTGCTAGGAAACCGTTCTGTTCCATTGCTGCAGTCTGGCATGGCATAGTGCTCATAACAAAAGAGGTTCCTCTGAAAAGGGAATTATTACAAAAATGTCTTTAATACCTGGGAGTAATTTGGACCACTTGACGATGGCCCGCAGCTGTTTCTCGCAGAGGTTGTTCAAGCTGGTCAGCAGGACATTGGGGACCTCTGGTTGTGAGCTGTCATAGCCTGCATATACTATTTCAGGCTCAATACCCTCCAAAATGCTGAGTATCTGTGGAGTGTACTGGAGCTCTCGCACTGAAGGCACACAGGACACTGGTATCACAGCCTGGTTCTCAATCGGTAATGTCTGTGGGGAGTGCAGAAGTGGTGACTGGACTCCACCAACAACCTTCAGGCTTCCAAACTTCTTAAACTTCCGACCTAGGGGAAGAGAAAATATAGATGGATGGCAGGAAATGATGTACCCGCCTGATAATTTGCTTAATTATACCGTAAATGTTTTCACCTCTTAAACAATTGTAGAGTTTAAGTTACTTATAAAATGTTATAGCTAACTTGAAATATGCAACTGTTAAGAGCTGAAAACAATTAAAAAGGTCTAATTAAGCAAATTATCAGTACAATTAAGGATAAATTATTATTATTATTATTTATTTCTTAGCAGACACCCTTATCCAGAGCAACTTGGTCCAGTGGTTAAAGAAAAGGGCTTGTAACCAGGAGGTCCCACGGTTCAAATCCTACCTCAGCCACTGACTCATTGTGTGACCCTGAGCAAGTCACTTAACCTCCTTGTGCTCTGTCTTTCAGGTGAGACGTAATTGTAAGTGACTCTGCAGCTGATGCATAGTTCACACACCCTAGTCTCTGTAAGTCGCCTTGGATAAAGGCGTCTGCTAAATAAACAAATAATAATAATAATAACTTACAATTGTTACCCCACCTAGTTAAGTAATTAATAGCTCAGTTGGAATGAAAACCAGCAGACACAGAGGGGTCCCAGGACCAAGGTTGGGAACCGCTCCACTAGCACACTTCTTGGCGATCTCTATTCAGGTTAACTGCTGTTCATAGTTACAGATTGCTATGTAAACTACGGCTGCAGCTCACAATATGTTCTATTGATATGGTTTCAAATCTATAGTTTTCTGTAGCAAGCCTTTGACCACAGAAGCAGTATTCATCTATGGAACTCATAAACTTCATGGGAGGCTCTGAGAAAGAACAAGAAAAAAAAAACAGAGCCGATAATGTATTTATACTGCTGCTAAGCTAATAGAGATGCGTGCTTCAGCTAGGTCACTGTGCTCCTGTAATTGACTCCACTGTAAAGAACATGTCAAGCATGCAGATGGCAAGGAGAGCAGCTTCAGCTGTAATTTTGATCAACAAGCCTTCCCTTTGTTTAGAGCACATTTGGTGCAGGTGAAGTCCGATTGTTTCCATTAACCCCTTAGCGGCAGAAAGAACAAAGAACAATGGCTTTAGCCAGTAAATAATGAAGATTGCTATCACCCCCCAAAACAAGCAATTACTCACATGAGTTACTCGGAACATCAAATCCCTGAAGACAGGTTGTGACATGTAACACACAACACTGCATTAATCCAGATCAACAAATATAGTGAACACTAACCAAAATGAAGTTACAGTTAAAATAGCTTGATGATTATGAGAATGTATTAGCTTGTTACAAACTGATCATGTATCTGCTTAATTATCCTCGATACATGAATAGTTTAGTAAACATAGTTAAAACATGCTTAAAAAAGAAACATCAAGTGAAATCATTTTAAAACAATCTAAATCCTAGTTAAGTTCTGTACGGTAAAGTGCATCTTTGTCCAAGGTAAAGAATTATTATTATTATTATTTGTTTATTTAGTAGACGCCTTTATCCAAGGTGACTTACAGAGCCTAGGGTGTGTGAACTATGCATCAGCTGCAGAGTCACTTACAATTACGTCTCACCCGAAAGACGGAGCACAAGGAGGTTAAGTGACTTGCTTAGGGTCACACAATGAGTCAGTGGCTGAGCCGGGATTTGAACTGAGCACCTTCTGGTTTAAAAGCCCTTTTCTTTAACCACTGGACCACACAGCCTCCATAAAGAATGCTAAATACATGCTACTGTGTATGCAAGGTAAAGCATGATACTTTTTCTTAAATCAAATTAGATTTAAATTAAATAAAAATATATACAAAAAAATTAAAGAACCTCTGCCTTATGGAGAACTATACCTGAGATATTATATTATAAAAAAGCATACAAAGAAATATGGAATAAAACCATTCCTTATTCATTCTTCATAACTTTTACTGAATATAAATAGCTGTCTGTCAAAAAAAAAAAAACTAGCCAAATTTGGCTCTGAAGTCTACCTATTATTACCTATTACAATGCAAGTTTTATTTCTGCCCATATCAAACATGAAAGGCGTTTACCTCCAAGCATCATGCCAGCTTGGTAGCACTTTCTTAGACGACAGGCTGGGCAGTTCTTCCTGCGAATCTTATCCACAATGCAGTCGTTTCTCCCAGCACACAAATAGTTTTGATGACCTGACGCAGCAAAGAATAAAAGCACTTTAACAAAAACCTTGAAACCCGAATTATTACACAGAACAATATAATGTAGCTTGTGAGCATCAGGTGCTGGGCGGAAACAAATGAATTGCATGTAGGCAATAATTAGATCAGGCAGATGGAGCATGCCTTCAGCAATGGAGACGAATGAAACTACACTTATTGAGGAAAGGGATTTCTTAAAGAACTAAAGCACAGGATGACATGGCCGTGGTTAGATTGAAAGGCTCTTCTAAATAATGTCGGATGAAATAAACAAGAAACTAAGAGGGGTGTCTGTGTTCTTTTATCCAGTGCGGGATTATGGTGACCAGGTGGTGTAACACAGAGCAAATGCAATTTAACTACCATAATTAGGCTGCGCGCATTTTGTAAACACGTTCATGAGATCAGTCTTGAGAGTATGATTAGATTGCCCATCACTGTCTCTTATTAAAACACTTTGACTCGATCATATAGTAAAAAGCATCTTCCTGCCTCGCCATCTTAATTCCTGCCTTGGAACAATCACCTTAGAAGATTACCTCTTCTTGTATAAAGCATTGATTGTAATGGAAATAATGTCAATTATTAGTTGTAAAAAATGACCTGGAAAAATTAGCAAAGTAGAGCATACATTTTTATTTAGAGCCTGTAAAGTTGAGTCTTTGTACACAAAATCAATTTAGCTATAGTGTAAATCCGCTAAATGTTGCTTGATTCTGTGGAATGCAGCTTCTAAAATACATGTGGGAAGAAACTGAATAACTGTGCACATTTTTATTATTTACAAAACAGCACGACAGTTCATCATCACAGGAACATTTTAAACAAACTGAGTTTTAATTTTCCTACAATAAATGTATCTCCATGTTTGAGTTCAGCAAAGCCAGTTTTGGTTGCAATGACCTGCAAGTGACTCCCATATTTATTAAACTTTCCGCTAAAAGATCAATTCTCAAAAACAAACACACAGCAGTTCAATCTACACAGTAATGGATCTGTAAATGATAGGCCCTTCACATTTTCATAAAGTTAAGTGAAGCTCTCAACAGCTTATTGTTTACACTTCATAAATTTAGGTCAGGGCTGGGCAACTCGGGCCTTGGAGGGCCGTTCCACACCGCTTCTACGAGAACAGTGAGATCATAAACAGCCATCTGGGTCTGGACAGTTGGAACAAAGACCTGGATCACAAACTCCACAACCTCCACAAGTTATTGTGAATAAATATATTGAACAGATTATGCAAGTTACATTTGAACTTTCAAGCCTGCTTCAAGGCAAAGGGCCTATGGCCTAGCTACTGGACAAGGCAATAGAGACCCACCTTTTGTAGATGAAAATCAGGGTTTAGCCAGATGAGCAGCCAGGTTGTGAATGAATTAACAAACATAACCTCAATGGAAACTGGAAAATAAGCTGAGTCAGGCATTGTATGTTGCAGGCTCTTCCATGTCTCAATTAATTTGACAAACCTGTCCATCTAAAACTCAACAGACTGTCATGAACATTAGAACTGATCTCGCAGCCAGTGTGTGAGAATCATAGACACTGTACTAATGTGAACCTGCTGTATGCTGTTGAAACGGTGCTCTACAGTACCACAAGTGGATTGGTACATTTTTTTTATAAAGTATTAGCTTTTGGTTGTCTGCTGTTGCTTTAGGAATACATTCTGTTATTCATTGACTGTAAATTAAGAAAAATAATAATAATAAAGCACATAGAATACATACATACATACATACACACATACACACATACATACATACATACATACATACAAAACAAATCTTACCTTCTACTGCTCTCTTAAAAAACACCTTGCAGCTTCCACAGGTGAGAACACCATAGTGACAACCAGAGGCCTCATCTCCACAAATGAGGCAGAGCCGCTGGGGAATCACACTGGAGATGAAGGGAGAGCCAAGGGTACCTCTGCTATCTGGCCTTTACAAGGAAGGAACACAACACATTGCTCTTCATTGGCGGTTTCAATTAATGAGCTAATGTCATAAACAGAAGAAATATATATTTAAAAGACATGGAAAAGCATACATTATAAATATATGGTTCATATATATTTGTAAGTAATTTCAAAATGGTTTGTGTGTGACAGAGACAGAATGATTCTTGCTGATAAATCTCCCTCCTGACCTGTGAGGTTGCAGTATAAAGGGAACAGAGTGCCCTGGACTGGACGGCCTGACAATTCATTCCCAGGGTTAGGTGGAAGTCGGCCATCTAGAAAGGGGGCACAGCTGCGGTACATTAATTCATCGCTCCAGAGGGAAAGCGAAGTGGCAACCGCGGATTGGAGGAGATACAGCTGCACTCGCTACCCAAGGGGGCATGACTGAAGGTACAAATAGGGGATGTGGCTAGGTGATCTGTTCCTTTGTTTATGGTTAAGAGAATGCTAAAGGACAAGCGAAATATAACCGTGAGTGTTTAGTGTTTGTTTGTTTTGTCAAGTCTAATTGTACTGTTTGTTATTTATTAGAGGGCTAACACGATCCGGAGCTGTCGCTTAAGGCCAGCACAAACCCGGACAGCACTGCACCATTGTTCACGGATTCATTGTATATTCACCACTTGCACGTTAGCACGCACTGTGGACTTGTGATTGTGTGTGTCTCTTGTGTGTGTTTAATAACTGTGTTTATTATTTCGGGACTGTAACTCGCAATTAAACAGTGCAATACACATTGCTGTGTACTGCCTGGGATTATTATTTGCAGTCACAAAAGACCTGGAATTACAAAACCTCCACTCCAAATAAAACATTGTTTGGACATTGAAATCACTTGTTTCAACTTGTGCACCGCATCACCTCTACACCTGCGCACTGCAAAACACTTTGCCACACAGTGTCAGAGACAACAACAATAGTTTCTGAATGTTTAAGTAGGAGTCCGGCTTGCTGGTTATTACAATGTGTAACAAATCATCGCCCATTCTCTATTTATTTCAATAGTCTACCACCAAATTCCAGCCCTGGGGATTCAAAAGCAAAAAAACTAAACAGTTCTTCACTTGTTGAACACGTTAGCTTGACGGCACAACGGTATTTATAGAAGGATATAACTGAGGGGGGAAAAAATATTTTAATTAAATATATTTTTTAAACTCACGTTTAAAACTGGCTCTCCAACATCAACACCTCCTCTCATCCGCACTTGGGGCGTGAGCTTCCACAACGCCATTCCCTGTAACTACATCCATCTTCTCTGAATGGACAGCTAAATCAAGATCCCGGCTATCATTGGTTGTTTCATGTCTCCATTAAAAGAAAATGATTGATGTTATGACTATGAACTAGAGTGATTCCACCTATCGCGCTCCATTTTTTCTTTTTATAAAACCTTGAACCTCGCTAATGATAACGCTAGCAGGAATGGATTTTTTTGTGAATTGGAACCCTCTGGCTTAAGTGAAATATGGCGACTGATATTTAATTATGGTCAGTAATAATAAGCTCGGTTGTTGAGACCTTGGGACTCAGTAGAAAATCCGGAGGTTAGGCAGGTATGAGTCACAGTCAGATAATATGCTTGACCTTGTAAGCGTGAGCACCCTCGCTGCCTGTTAAAAATGTACTGACTGTACGTATTTGCGTGTTAAAAACAATAAGGAAGTCTGCATTTGTTTTTTATTGGTGCGCATGCATACCTGCTTATCAGTTATCTGAACCCCTGATTATAATGATTATAATGAGAGATGCTTCTCTCATGGTGTAAGGACTCAGTTTGGGCAGCCAGAACGTTATTGTCCCAAACTACACAGAATGTGTCTCTTATACCAGAAGGTTCAAAGTGGCATCTCTCACAGTACATACATATTTTATGAAGTGATTTTTTTTTTTTTTTACATGGAAATGTATAGCATTAATTGCTCTTAAAACCAATGAACAGCACAAGAACTTACTTAGAGGCACTGTAGTAAACTTCAACAAAAGGAGAAAAGGGGAACGTCTCACTAGTTTTGTAATGTTACATTTGTTGTATTCCTCTTCCCAATGACCTATAATAACAATAACTATAACCCACAGACCCAGGCTAAACAACCACAGGAAACTAGGAAATTGGATTTCAGTAATCAAACAATTCAACAGACTACTGTAAGTTTAGATGTGGGAGTTAACAGTTACTGGAAACTTACCAAAAAACTAAAAAAAACTTTAAACTCACTTTAAGACAATTAGAATGTCTGTATGACCCAAAATGTCATAAAACACATTAATGTTTTTGTTTAAAAAACAAAATCAAATAATTAAATAGCACGCATGCAGTATTACATTGTTATTTAAAATGTTATTCTATTAGTCATTCCTTGTGGTTACAAGATTATTTATTTATGTATTTACTTATTTGTTGATGTATTTGCTATTATTATTATTATTATTATTATTATTATTATTATTATTATTATTATTATTATTATTATTATTATTATTATTATTATTATAGTTTAATATGTTCTATGGTTACGTCTTTAGATTATATGACCAAAAACGAAATAGTATAGACAGTAGGGGTGACCGGGGACAGTTGTAATAGTTTTTACATTTCGCGTCATTACTCAGAAAACATTTGAGCTGGCGTTGCCATTTTCTGATGCAAACAACTTACATCTATCTGTTACCAATTCCGACCATTTTTATGTTTGTAGAGCTACTATAAAGACCGCAATATTGCTTCAAATGCAAGGAGTCTTGTGTTACAATTGACCCCATGACCGGGGCAGTTGTAACAGTGGTCGGAGTCAAATGTAACACTTTGTAAAGAATAACAAATAAATAACAACATGTTTTATTTAAATAAAAGAAAACTTGATATATTTATTCAATAAGATATATATTTATTGAACTCAAACAATGTCCAACAATGTTTTGTAATTTGGAGGCTATATACACACACGCAATTACTATCATTCTTATTTAAGACACCTCTTTACTTTTAAAATAGTTTCAAATCCTACTAGGAATAAATGAAAAGGGCCATGAACACAGAGGATAGGCTACTGCCAGTTTTCTCAACACTTGCGTTGTCGATATCAGCTATTAACTAAGTCCAGCACTGTCTTACACAATGCGCAGTTTATGATCCTGCTTACGGGGACTCAGTCCGTAATACAAATCTGCAGCCTTCAGTGGATATTCTGCTGTTTCCCCCTGCTCCTCAGTGAAGACTCGAGTTGCACTACAGTAGCCTATGAGCTAGTTTACTAGATCCTTCCTCAGCTAACTTCTTTCTCGCCTTACAAAATCTGGACAATGTTACATGGCAAATATCAAATGATTTTTCCAGGTGACACTTGCTTTCCCTCATTCTGCGCGTCATTGGATGCTTTCTCCAGGGTGTGTGTCATGGTACTCTCTTACTTGTCTAACTCTTAGCATACTGGCTGCAAAATAATGAATAACAAAATGAGCTAGTGTTGTACGGGGTCAATTATAACACTTGTTACAACTGGCCCCAACCCTGGGAGCCATTATTAAACTTCATGGTCTGGCAAGAAAAAACAAAACTAACATCGATCAACGGTGTCTGTTTATCACAGATTAGTGATAAAAAATAAAAGTTGGTGAACAAATTGACTTAGCTACCTCAAAAATCCCTACACTAAGGTACCATGACAATCAATGCATTAACCCCACGCACACGCACACGCACACGAACACTGTCTTCAACAAAATGATACTACAGAACCTCCCGCCTATACGTATTACGAGTTTGTAAAACTTCAACACAAGTTCAAACAATATACCACTGTCAGACTCATTACATGTCTTATAACACCCATCTCATAATGATCTTACCCCATATAAGCATGCGGGTAACTGTGCAGCATGCCGTTGCCTCGGTGAATCTCATAGGGTGTTGCGTAGCCCACTTGCTTTTGCTGCGGGTCGAAGACACCCGTTTGAAACCAGAAGTGGGGATTTGAAGACGTGGAGGGCATCGGTGGTGATGAAAACTCACTCTTGATTTTGTACATCACTATTTCTTGAGGCAACACTTGTGCAAAGTCCATCAAACTGCCTTGGAGAGCCCCATCAGCTCTGTACGTAGTCAAGCTGTCGGCGTCTTGTCTTTTCTTGGAAAGTTGCTCCACAGAGGTGTCCACGTGTATGCCTGGCAGGCAGTGAATGTTGTCTGAATAACCTTGTGCAAAGCCAGGAGAAAGCGATATTGTGTGGCTGGGGGTGCCCTGCTCCTCAGAGACAAGCAGTGTCTGCGTTCTGGACGTGACTTGGGAAGGATTCAGAGCCACTATGTTGGCGTTGTAAAGGTTCCGTGAAGAAAGATGGGACTCACATTTTGTAAAGTGAGCTGAAGCTGTATTGTTTTCAGTCTTTAGCGTTTCGTTATGATTTATTTTATCTTCGGGTGGTTCTTTACCAAAAGCAGTTTTGGTGCCTGCAATCCAAGAGGTACGGTCGGTCACGGTTGCCACGGGTTTCCCTATCATTTCAGAAAGTTCGTCGGGCATTATCGGGCTGTCAGTAATGCCAAAATCTTCCCATATTACGGTGTTGTTACTGCCTGGACCTGGTACTTGTGGAGTGACATCAAAGTTCCCTTGGTTACGCATACTAGGTGAAGCGTCTTTGTTTAAGTTAGGTGTGTAATCAGAATCGCCAGTCTGTTTAAGCAACTCCTCAATATAATTCCCCATCGGGTCCGAGAAACCTTTGAAAAAATCGTACGTTTTTTTCATCGACTGTTTGCCACATGGGGGTGGTTTCGACGATGTTGTGAACACTTTGTCATTATTGTCTTTTTCTTTTTGATCCATGATACACAGCCTCTGGTATCAAATTCCTTGCAACTGTCGCTGTTTTTGACACAGCAGGTTGGCAAATTGCTATAGGCACACCGCAACCTTATTGAACCCGAAACACCTGACCAGCATAATAAACCAAATTCTGTATAAGCTTTCCAACAATGAAATGACGCAAAAATGTATACAAAAGACACACTATGGCATCCTTATTAGAAACACCAGCTAGCTTACAAAATCAATTTGATTCACATAACTGACACAGAAGGACAATGAAAACTTTGCTTGTAAAATTCCATCCATTATCTCTTTGGTGTTTCAATTGGCATGAATAATTACTGTACATGCTTTACGAAGTCCACGTTACTCCTTTCTACACTTAGAAACTCTCTACGGCAGTTTTGTAGAACTCCACCCACTCAATGTGCAAATAAGCACTGACGTCTTTTCGCTTGCTGTCACAACTTGCTATGATGCATACAACTTCTTACTGCTTGCATTTTTTCAAAGAAAGGATGATGAAAAAACGTTAACAAGCAAGTTCTGAATGTTATATAAGTTGTGAGGAATCTCATACCGTTTCTTTAAGCATAAACGCTTGTCAGTGGGTGATTTAACTGATGCAGTCTTATTTCTCTTGACTGGAATTCCTTACAGAAAGATGTACTGTTCTTTTAATTATCAAGCAGGTTAGGGTTGCTCTGAACCTGTTCAATTAGAAGACGGTTATATGCACAAACATCCTACTTCTCAGATCTCTGTCAGCCACTTATACATATTCAGTACACATAAGTGTCCATATGAAGTCTAGCAAAAGGCATTTTATACATAATGCCAACCATATTAAAGAGGGTGATTGTGGGTCCTATTTCACTGTGTCCCTGGGAAAAGAACACACTGTAACACATTACAACTAACAGAAATTCGCTCCACTGACTGCAATACAAGATACTCCAGATTTAATTGAGGAATTGTGTTGGCCAACGTACTAAGCAACACAGAAACGGAACGTTTCACTTTTCTTAATGAGAAGCAAAATAGATGTAGCCCATACACAGTTAATCAATGGCATTCATTGCCACGCTATGTTACAGTCATGTTATCTTGCACCACCTGCAGTTAGTATCCTCACTCCGTCCTTGTTAATGAAGCCATACATGTCAAGGACTTGACGGGCTGTGTTCGAGACTCAGGGAAGATGAGAGATTGGAAGTCTTCAGTCCATCTGTTAACCTTAAACCATGCTCACGATCACAGAGGGTTGTTTTGAGTTAATTAAGTCATAGGCTGATACTATCAGAATCACCTCAGTCACAGAAACCCTTTACGTTTAAATTTTCATACCACGCAAAAAGTACGTCAACTCTGAAAGTATTTTACTGTACTCACACTGTCTAGCAACAGGAGTGGATCAAATGTGCAGTATACACCTGTGTCCAAAAGCTTTGTATCACCTAGAATTTTAGGTTTGAGACAAAATAAAAAAATAAATAAAACTACATGGATTTGATTTATATATTTTATTTGACGTCATCTAATGAAATAAACTACTAAATTATATCGGAAAAAGTCTACCGGAAGTCACAACAGGTACACTATTTCATGTCAGATTTCGAAATGTCCATTTTTTTGTTAAATAATATGGAAAAAGATGAAAGTGGTATGTAATTCAATATGTTATTCATATGCTGAGGACAGAGAGGTAACAATAAACAGTCTTGTCAAAAAACACCACTACAAAGGTCTCACCTTGCAAATATATCAGCAAAAGAGCAAAAGACGGAGGAAAACACTTTTGCAAAACGTGTAACGTTGTGTATGCAATAGCCAGTTCCGTTCATCACATCCTTCTAAATGGGCTACATTGTATTATCCTTTATTAAATTGTAAAAAAAAAAAAATTGCATAATTCCCTTGGGTGTAATAAGTCCTAATGTGTGCGAAAGCAAGGGACCAACATGGTATTTATTTGGTGGGGGAGGTCAATGATTGACTGGGATAGTTTGAAAAGATGCAGCTCACAGAAGTGGGGCTGAAGCAAAGTTAGAAGAACAGTTGCTTAAGGGTAACATCCCTTATTGTTATCGTTGTGACTTCTGAAGTGATTCTTGACTTTCAGACATTTGATGTTTGACTAAATGTTCTTCCACCTTTAAACTGCTGTAAACGTCACAGTATAGGCCTGTTGAGTGTAAAGGGAACAAACCACTACTGAGTGGATGAGCACACTTCATGGCTGTTTATACATTACAACCAAAGGAGTCGGAGGTGTGTTGAGGCTTAAAAGCTGTAATCCTTTTTGAAACTGGGTTTATTGCAGCCTACCCGGTTCTGTGTAGATACTATAGGATTTAACAACTTGGAAGATGAATAGAAGTGCTCCATAAAGGTCAGAATATCAGACTTCTAATCATGTCTACAGCTACGGCCAGAAATGTTGCATCACCTAGAATTTTAGGATTGAGACATAATAAAAGAAAACTATATGAACATAATTTAAATCTTTTGTTTAACATCATGTAATCAAAGAAACTGCAACATGATATTGCAAAAGTCTACCGGAAGCCATAATAGTAGTACACTATTTCATGTTAGATTTCTAAATGTCACATTTTTCCACTTTTGTCAGTTTTTTTTTTAAGTATATGGAAAACTTTTGGCCATAGTTGTAGAGTAGTACAACAAAGTTAGAAATAGTTCACTGAATATATCCGTAGTTGTAAATTACCACAGTTAACTGTAAATAGAAGATAAGTTCCTGGTTATTATTGGCTGTATTTATGAGTTGATGTGCTATAGATAAATAAGTGATACATAATATATCTAGATGAATTCCAGATTGTACCTTTATCAGCATGACTTTACTTTTAAACTCGTATCTCAATGCAGCAAGCCTGTCGGTGCAGTGACTGAACATCAGAATAAATAGAATCCAAATGAATAAGAAAATAAAACCAGCAGGCTTTCTCCATTGTTGTCAGTGGATTATTACCATAAAGACAAGCCTTTTGAACACACATGGTCACTGTGACATTTCATTAGCTTCACTCCCTGTTGAGAGAGGCTATAGTATGATGTATCTGGCTCTTATTATGCTATCTGTAACATCAAGGCTGAAAAATAATCTGTTAAACAGAAAACAATGAAGCAGAACTCACCGTTCATGCTTGATCATTTGGACTTGGATATAATGGTGTAAATGTGCCTGAAATTAATGTGACAAATCACATGTTTTGCACAAAGTTCCAAAAGAAAAGACAAAAGGTAATGCTAATAACTTGATCAGCAACCTAAATGAAAGCCAGTCCTGATTTTCATTTTTCAAAACCAGACATTTGTTGCCCAGGTCTTGATACAGACTATACTTGAGAAAACTATTGCCCTGATGTTCAGAAAAGTGGTCACAGTGGTTTACCGCCACACCTAAACCTAAATATGGGTCATTATTTATTATTATTTGAGTGTAGAATCCATTTCTGTTTATTTTTATTAATAACTAAAAACAAGTTAACCAGTGCTTTTGAGCCACAGTGCCCTTGAGTTTCTTTTGCAAATCTCTTACATTGCTAGAACGTTCATTAGTGACCTGAAACAGTTAATGATTTTTACATTTCATTTTACTGCATAAAAATGTCATTACATGGGATCAGAGGCTAAAATCTTTTTTTTCCTTAATTAGTAATCTGTTTGCACTGTTTGTTGTGTACAGATAAGCTGTGAGCCTTGGAAAGAGGAGACATTCCTTCAACTGACCCTGTGCACACGCTGCAGTTCTCAATATGCAGTCCCGGGGTCTGTATTAACATTTTTCATTTTTTATGTTTGCAATCATTTCTGAGTGGTTCTTATTAGCAACTACTCAAACCTTGTTGATTTGTGATCACTGTGTTGGGTGCTTTCCCCTGTTCTATGTGACATAGGCAGGACCACCGAGTGATCGGCCAGTTTGGCTCATGTTTCCTTTTGATTTTCTTGCAGTAAGCTTTGCGCTTGATGTTGCTGGTGTTTCCACCTTTACACATGGTTCACACATTCATAACTAGGTTCATTTTTTTAGTAAGTCCCCTCATTACATCTGGACCGCTCTGTATTATGTAGTTAAGTAGATGGGTTTCACAAGGCTTGCAATCTGTTTCTTTCAAATTTCTAAATTTCTTTCAAGTTTTGTATCTGAAAGGGTAACTTTCCAGTAAGATATACAGTACAAATATTTAAAATGCAGCAAACACAAATGTCAGTTAAATTAAATTCTGCTGTGGTCCTTAAACCCTTTGGCCAATGCACATTTCCAGACAGTACTTTAAAAATAAAAATGTCCTTTACACTCCTTATTCACTGCCCAGGCTGCAGAAATGTCAAGATGACCAGAACAAAAGAAAGTATTATCTTATCTTGTATCTTTGAGCACCCCAATCTTAGACTTGTACAATATCTGTTACCTAGGCAACCAGCCTCTTTTTATCAAAGTGACAGTCTGCTGTATACAGTGTACTCTCTTTAAAAGTCTGTGGTTCCTGTAAAAAAAAAGAAACGAGGCTTGTGTTTCATATGGGGTGGGCAGCACAAAATGAAACCAAGTGAGAATCTTATGGGTACATTGTTGATATTTGTTCAAAGCACTCACATTTTCCGCTAGCCAAGCCAGCATCACATGGTTATTCAGTACATTGCTGGTCCTCCCATGCCCTTAATCACTGCCCTGCATTGTCTAGGCATGCAGTAAGCACTTGGACGTACTTGACGCCTGGTCCAAGATGACGTATCTTCAATAGGTTTATGGTGAACAAATATCTGTTACTGTCAATATCGTTTCATTCAACTCCACGCTCCCATACTGTAGATACCATATAATCCCAATATTCTTTTAAACAAGGGGGGGTGGATAAATAGATTGAACAGCTGGATGTTCTGTGTCCAGGCGGGTTCTGTTACACCCTAATAGAGTAGATTGCAACAACCTTAATCAGAAGTGGATCTACAGAGTAAAGTAGTTTATGAGAAAGCAGAATGATATGTGATAAGGCCTGGAATGTAAAACACAGGCCGGTCTAGATCACTGGACAGCAGTTATGAATGTATTCATTATTTGCCATAAGTTCAAGGAAAGGTCTGGTGATTATCAAGTGTGGGATTTCTTTTTAAGCAATTATGGCCTATTGCTAATGCCACCTGGGTGATCCAAACTTTTCAACAGATAACGAGAGAATGGGGGAGCAGGACTGTCACAGTAAGCATCCTGGTGGAGGAGGGGAGGAAGGTGCTTGCAGGTGAATTTGAGATGATAATATAAGAGAGCCAAGCAGTGCACCGGCACTGGTGTCTGTGCATGTGTTCTCAGCATAAATAGAGGATATGTCATAAAAAAAACTTATTTATGTCATGGGCGGACGCAGCGATGATTATTTTAAAATATTTCAGATTTTGTGAATATCAGTATTTCGTAAACAGTGTTGGGTTTAAATGATACGCAGTATGCTTAGCAAGGGACTGTATGTGCGGTGCAGTATGTCACAATGAAAAAAAAGATCTGGTTACTAACATTTCATGACATAACATAATAAGGCTGTACTGTGTGGTAGCTTAGCTGGGTGAGGTATCTGAATGGAGCAGTAGAGCTGGAAGCTGATGATACTCAATGGTTTTCTAATGTACTGTACTTTATAATAACGTCATTGTTTAAATGTGCCAGTAGAAAAGCGGGATACATACAGTGTGTATTTATCTTATCTTTTTAAAATACAGGGACCATGGCAAAAGATTGCTTGTGTGTTTGGGTGACTAACTTTTTGGTACTGCCTCAATATGTTAGGTAAGTTGCCTGTTATTCTCTTATTAGGATCAAAGATATGTGGTTGTTTAAAAGTTTTATGGATAGCATGTGTGCCATAAGAAAAAAAGGACAGACACAGTTAACAAATCCCATTTAAGTGCCTATCATCAAGACCTTGTAAGGAGCTGGGTTTGACGCATGCACCTCACTGTATTACAGTTGAGATGTCCAAATTGCACCACCTACAATGCTCATGTATTGTTATAGCTAAGCCCCCCCCCACCTCACCCCCTCCAGGGAGGTATGTACAGAGCAACAGAATCAGTTAGCAAGGTCAGACTGTTCTCTCTGCAAGCCCCTCTCTTTTTCTATTTGGGAGCAGCTGCCGTGTGGTAGCTGTTATGAGAACACGATGTTCCATTAGGAATTTTGATAGAAGAATTTATAATATTATGTTACTTTCTTAACGGACCATTAAGCAGCATTCTGTGACCCTGGAATTAATGGATTCTACCTCACAGTTTACATTTGCATTTCAGATTTATTGTTTATGTTTTGTATTATAAACCAGCGCCATTCACAATTAGAACCCGACAGCTAGGAGGAACAGCCAGGAAACGGACATGAATTACGTAATCCCGTTCTAATGGGATTTCTACAAAGTGTATGACACCACCTGTTTCCAACTGCAATATTCCATTTAGAGAGAAATGGGAAATATTAATTATCTGCCCATAGGCGAAGTTAAGTAAGCATTAAGTAAAGAACAGAACATTATTTCAATAATTATTTAGTTGCTTTTATATTTGCACAAAATAATTATATAAAAAAAATGCCCTGGGTCTCATCTGTACCATCCTTACTTGCTAAATAGCTGAAGCTAATATTAGATATTTAATTCCATATTGTCTCCATGGAGACCCTGTATGAGTTCATCCAATTTCAGATCAGCAAAATGTCAAGGTGGCAGATAATCCTGTAGTGCTGGAAGTAGAAAAGAAACAAATTCTTGTTTTCGAGTGCAATGCAGTGTACACATACTGACTCAACAGCTCTGCATCACTGGCAAGCTTGATGTGGAGATTCTACTCACAAAGACAGATAAACATTCATACAGTAATTCATTTAAAGCCCCCCACCCAAATTAATTTTTACGCTTACCTGTGTTCATTATGTAAGCTATACAAGAACCCCAACTCCTCAATCTGTACCTGCTGTATAGTTCCATTCATCTGTCATGCTGGTTCGTTTGGCACCTCAGCAAAGAAGAGAGGAGACTTGAGGAAGGATTCTCCCAGTGCCATATTCATGTTCCCTGGCCGGCTATAGAATTGAAGAACGGCCTTGTGGGAACCTCTGTGTCTTTCTGGTGGTGGGTTCTGTGTTTTGGGCCACTGTAGCACATCTATTGCTTGTCTTCTTGTCACCATACTGTACGTTGAACATGTTCAACTCTCTGTTGACCCGCTTGCTGCCCTGGTTGGGCTTTCTGGAAACTGTATTGATGGACACATCGGTCAATGCAGACACTGAGTTGAGGGACAAGCTGGTTGCAGTGTACCCACAATCATGCCCCTTGTGAAGTCATTGAGATCCTTCTGCTTCCCAGTGATTATTGCTGCACCCATTTTACACTATATACAGCTATGGGCAAAAGTTTTGCATCCCCTAGAATTTTAAGATTAAGACATAATAAAAAATAAAAATAAACTATATGAACATAATTTAGATATTTTATTTAACATCATGTAATCAAATAAACTACAAAATGATATTGCAAAAGTCTACCGGAAGCCATGACAGTAGTGCAGTATTTCATGTTGGATTTCAAAATGTCACATTTGTCAGTTTATCATTAAGTATATGGAAAAATACAAAGCGGTGTGTAATTCAATATGTTAACATAACATTATTCAGCAGGTTTCATTCGACTTTATGAAGCAAATTTAGTTAATTCTATAGGGGGATGCAAACCTTTTGGACAGAGCTATAGGTCTTGTGGATCATGTGACCATGTGACCACATCATTTATCATACATTTTCGAATTTTCCGTAAATGTTTTCATTATTTTGGCCAGGCAGGGTAATAGGACACCACATTTATTAAACTGCTTCTATTATCTATTTATTTAATTAGAGTGTTACATATTTTGAGGTCTATTAAAAATGCCTAAAACTGCAGATGCATGGAGATTTACAGTTGTGTTTTTTTCACTCATATCCAGTCTTGCCATTCTTTTTAAACAATGCCATGTTTTTCAATGTACTTCAATGTGAACCGAAGAGCTGTTGTTTCAAGCATCATTCTCGTGAAGGTACAAACTGTGCAACTGTTCTGGAGAGGCTCTCACTGCGTTCCTGATACAGCAGACGCTAAATCTCATGGTGAGGTCATAATGAATAACAACCCCTCTGTCTCCTTCTCTGCATCAGCAATACCATATTTATATCCCAAATAAATATGTACAGCTATGGCCTCCTATGTCTACAGTCTACATCCCCTTTTCTAAGCACAGTTATTTCCACAGAACATCACTTTCTCACACTCTTACCATCTGATCTTCCATTTTCCTGCTGTGTCTCAAGATTTTGCAGTTTTGCTTACAACATTTTTCTTCCATAAATGCACTTTACATGCTCTTATCTGCCCCCTATTTTACTGCATTTAATCCTGTACTTTAGAGTACTGTAATCTGTCAAGTGTTATTTAATCTGTAGTATTTTGTATTTAATTATATCCTGATGTAACTATCACTGACACTGTTATCTGCTCCGTTATTGAATCGTATTTTGTCATACTTGTACTTGCTAGAATCAAAGTCATTGTATTTATCTTGCTCTTAATTGTATTATTACTTGTACTGTGATTCTTGAAATGTATTTTTGTTCACGACTGTAAGTCGCCCTGGATAAGGGCGTCTGCTAAGAAATAAATAATAATAATGATTTTTTATTGCACTTTCTGAGCTCTTTTTGCAACAGCTGAACTAATGCACCAGCGTTGACCTTAAAGAAGTCATGACCTGAGCCCCTGCTCCAACATTGACATTCCACATCCAAATCACAAATGATCAATTATAAGTACCAAATAACAAACCAAATAACAGCTTTGTATTTGTATTCAGCATTAGTAAGCAATACCTGCACACAGGCATAGTCATTATCATTATTAACAGAAATGATTACAGTTCTTGTTATTTGGTCCTTTTAGAAGCAGCAATAAGTATAGCGGCCTCATGAGTAAAATGCAGTCCTAGAGTCTGTCACTGTATCTGGAATATTGATAATGAATGCTGGTGAACTTTAAACAAAAAGATCCTGCACTTTCCCCCCAGCAAACCCCAACATCAGCGTCAACAGCACCGGATCCTCTAGCTACACACTACATGTATGCTAAAAAGACACGCAGTCCTAAGAGTGTTAATCAGAGAAGAGGAAGAAGGTACATAAATGCAATAATGTAAGTTTCATAAACACAGGGCTTGACTTTTATATGTGGATTCCATCAAACTATTATAAAGTATTTCTAAGCACTGCCAAAGAATATGACTTTTTTTTTTTCTTCACAGAACAACAAAAAAAAAATATTTCTTATGTTTTAAACCATAGTTTCTTCATCCCTGGATAATACAGTACTTGTTCAAAGGATGTCACTCTACCACCCCCATGTGATAGCTTCTGTACAAGCTTTTATCATCATTGAAGAAGAGTAAATTAGGATAAGAGAATTTACAGCTGCACATCCCTTGAGGTGTGTTTTTTTTTTATTAAGAGTAGAAGCTAAATACAACCATGTGATGGTACATTTATAATTACAGTGATCTTCTGATCATTTACATGTTCTGGTGTATTTCAAAGACATTTTTAATTACCATTCGACAACGGCACTTAGCCATGCTTTTTATGTACAGTATTTGTCAACAGATGTGCAATTGTGAAGACATTTAAAAAAGAGGAATAAGAGGAATAATACATTGTCCACATTATACAGCCTGTCATTCTTTTACACTTTGAGAAACTGTTATTGTATGAACAGAACAAAAACTATCAGTTAATCTTTGAAAGGAATTTATAATGGATCTAGGGGGGTGAAGCAAACATGACCTTGTCCTAACAGGGTCCATGCAGCAGTTTAAGGTTACTATATTGGGTTATGCACAGCATCCTGCAGAGAATTCTATTCACAGGCTATTCCAGTGTTTCGAATGACTTTCACAGCCCCTGTACGTTTTCTACATTCTTCTAGAGAACCACTGGGGATTAAGATAAGTACATTACTGTACCTATGCTGTGGTACCATACTGTATATCTTTTTATAGCCAGTAAATGCACATGCAAACAGAGTATGCTAAACGTTTTTATTGTAATTAATGCAAGCAGACACTGAGCCTAAAGACACCTCGCTCAGTGGTGAGATAAGTAAAATAATCAAGAGCAAAATGTGGACTTAGTGTTTATGCATTTACAGCCTGTGCTAACATGTTCCCAACGTATGCAGCTGTGGCCAAAAGTTTTGCATCACCTAGTATTTTAGGATTGAGACATATTTTTTTTAAACCTATATGGACACAATTTAGATATTTTATTTACATCATGTAATCAAAAAAACGAAATATTGCAAAAGTCTACCAGAAGCCATAATAGTAGCACAGTATTTCAAGTTATATAGTCGTAACAGTATTCAACGGGTTTCATTTGACTTTATGAAGCAAAATTAGTTAACTCTGTAGCGTTATGCAAAACTTGTGTACCACAGCTGTACATACTGTAGTTACAAGCTGTACAGGTTCTTCATTGTAATGACAAGTGCATTGTGCTAATCTTGCAAACCCTGATCCCAACTTGACCACATTTTGAATTGGAATTGGAAGTGGCTTTGGTTGTTCTTAGCTTGAATACATGGAAAAACAGGCCAAGCTCTTTGTTCAAAATAATTGCTTTATTATTAAAAAAAAAAAAAAAAAAAAAAAAAAGAAATTGTGTATTTACAAACTTTATTCAGTATAAACATGTTGGTAACGCTCTATTTTAGATGGCATAAATAAGTATTTCATTCAAATGCAATGACTCATTTATTGAAGTTCCGTTTCCATGTTAAAGAACTGTCAATATATACATGCAGAAGCGTACCCAACATCAGACTGCCGTTGCAATGTCATGCTCATATATTCTGTTTATTAAGACGTATTCAGGTGTTTTCCTGCTCCAATTAATGGTTTGTTTCACAGACCCTGATCACCACTACTCTTTGACTAACTTACCTATTGAAGGGGTCTGTCAAACCAGCTTGATAGAGAAAGCTATTTAAAACATTGGATATTAAGTTATGGAATAATACTGCTATCTTGTCATTTGAATATGGTTACATTGCCCTACTGCAGGGCTCTCCAACCCTGGTCCTGGAGAGCCCCTATCCACCAGGCTTTATAGGTGTCTTTACATCACATTACATGGATAATTGCAAATCAATGAAATACTTATTTTTGTCTTGCCAAACGTTACCCACATTTCTGTGATGGATAAACCAGTCAGGCAGAAATACACATAGAGGCAGAATCAAACTGTATAGAGACAGTACAAGTTATTGCCTAACTAATATACTGGGCTACAAAGGGTTTCTAACAACTGCAAATCTTTATTAAAAAGGTGCTACAGTGTTTATTTTAAATAGCCATCATAGAACGTCCTTCTGATAGTAGAAAATAAGTTTGTATTTAACCATATGAGAAAAATCGCATATTAAGTACAAAAACAAAAATAAAGGGTATATCTTTATAATAGATAGATAGGTATAATAGTTTTTGGCATGACTTTATGTGACAATCTCACAGGTTGCTTTTATATAATGGTATAACTCATACAGACGTAGTGTGTAGATGTTGCTATTTTTAAACAGTTTAAAGGTAGATCTACATTTCTCAGAATAATAAACACGGATGTCAGGAGGACGTATCTGTTTTTTGTTTTTTTAACTGACATCCTTATTGCAAATATAAAAAGCATTCAGTGATTTTCAGCTTACCCCATTCAATATCACATTGTTTTGCTTTTCCAATATTAGGTCAGGGATTGGCTTATAGGCAAAGTATATGGATATCACACCACATAAAAGTGGGTCAAAATGATGTAACATATCAGCATTATCTATATAATGTAAAATATTTTTTTTTCAACCAGTTGGATCATTTTGAAATATATGGTACACATATCTTTAAGGTCTGCAATTTTAGTCACCCATTAGTGCAGAGCCAAACTGCATTTATTATTCATACAGTGCTCTCTTGCCTACCTCTTGATTGCAAATACAGTACTTGTTCCTAATACAGGAACTTCTGTGATATGCAAAAATAATTCATGAGTTAATAAAAAGACCAAAAAAAAAAAGTGGAGTACATTTCAAATTGCACCTTGCCTGAGAAACTTATGTTGAGACCTACAACCTATTTTGTGCTGTACAATTATTTAAACAAATTCAAGCTTAATTGAAAGACGTTTATTAAAAAAAAAAAAAAAGTGTATAGAAGTGTTTGGAAAGATGAGAATAAACTCCTGAACCGTCAAGGAAAATGTCATGACTACGATAGATTCATTATTTAAAGCGTGTGTTAAAGTTTCATGAATCCCTGTATGTGGTATCATCATTGTGCATGTCTTGAACCGCTATACTTAAAAAGATATTTAATTGGCAGTTTGTCAGGCTTTTCTCTGATGCTCAGTGCTTGTTAAAAGTTTGGACTCGATTGACAGTTTCTCGCCGAGTTTTCTTATGAGTTCGGCCAGGTCTTCAGTGTTGTGGGACTTCTCTTCCAGTAGTTCATAACGCAGGCTGGATATGTCCTGCTTGATTTCTTTCAGTTCACCTGAAAACATGTAGTGAAAATGGTCAGCATTGGCCATTTCATAAAAGTGTTGCATTGTTACACGCAATACAGTATTCATCGGACCAAGATGTATGTGTATTGATCTATCCTAATACAGAGCAGTTTGGTCATCAAACAGTCTTAGGCTTGCCAGAAGTCTATAATTGATGACTTATCAAATGTAGCAAAAGTAAAATGAAGGGCCCCAGTGGTAAGTTATTGTGACTATGTCAGATTATAAAATCTACATAAAGCAGCTGGCTCAAATAGCTTCATTAATGGACATATTTACTCAACAGGGTGAGTTTTTTTTAAATGCTGTAATGATAAAACCAGAGAACTGTAGACATTGTAAGTCAAAAACATATCTAATATCCAGCAGCAGAGGCTTCCCTGTTTTAGAGTAGCAATAGCCTCCTATTCTACTGCCAGAGGGAATTTTGCAGTCTCTCACAGTCTCTGTACCTAAGTGATCATCAACCCACCCCTACCCAAATAACAAACAAACCATTACTGTAATAGAGATCATTTATGTTATGATCAATTTTGTACCACCTATGTTGTTAGTTCTGGTAGAGTACAACATAATTACAGTTTAGATAGTATAGTACTGTATATAAACAGCATGTGTAAAACTGCAAAAAACACTGAACTTACCTTCATTGACTTCATCGCTTTCTTTATCGATTTGTGCTTTTATTACATATCGTTTTATGAGGCGTTTCATTATCTTCTGAAAAATAATTTTAAAAAGGCATTCAGAAAATCAATTTGTGTAAAAATATGGATGAGTAGCAATGAGGCTTTTTGTGGTCCAGTGCTTAAAGAAACAGGCTTTATAACCAGGAGGTCCCCGGTTCAAATCCCACCTCAGCCATTGACTCATTGTGTGACCCTGAGCAAGTTACTTAACCTCCTTGTGCTCCGTCTTTCGGGTGAGACGTAGTTGTAAGTGACTCTGCAACTGATGCATAGTTCACACACCCTAGTCTCTGTAAGTCGCCTTGGATAAAGGCGTCTGCTAAATAAACTAATAATAATAATAATAATGGCACAGTTTAATTAGCGTCCACTAGGTGGCTACATATACGAAACATTATTTTCATTATTAGAATCATACGTACCTACATACATACATACAGGAAATGGGAATCCAGTAAACTGTAGACACATATATTACCTGGTATAGTGTATGCGAGGCGGAGCTTCTGACACTGGAATGTTTGTTTTGGCCAAGCTGAAATGAGATTTTATGATTTTATGAGGCCAAGGTCAATCTTTATCCATTCAAGTGTACAATAACCTTTGTCAAATATTTTAAAGTTGTTTGGGTGTGGGCCATTCCGTTTCCAAAAACAGAACATGCATTGATATGTTCAGCCACTATATGGCAGACTATAGAATGGTTTTATTTATTTAGCCATTTTCAGGACAGCTTGCAGAGTCCAGTTACTGTGTCTATTAGCTTGGGATGAATTAGGGAGACTAGTTCATAATGACTTGTAAGAATGTTTAATTAGGTATGTGCATATTTCTGGTTCTTTTAGGGGAGATATTGAAATTCTCTTTCAGCTGTTACTGTGAACTTATAACGTCCAGCAAAGTAAAACATTCCATTGAAATGAAAGGTAAACAGCAACACCTTCAAGGAACGAGCTATGTTTATGGAATGACGCTGCGTACCTCGTTCAGCTCAGCATCCCCTTTCAGGTCACTCTTTTCACACCGGAGCAGCATCACTATGATGCTTTTTATTTTCACTAGAAGGTAGATCACAGACTTGGGGCTCGGGACCAGGTTAAAGGGCACTGGGAGCGTCCTGCCTTCCTCAAAATAGGAGAACCACAATTTAGCTCTGGCGAACTTCCACTCCACATCAGCATCGGCCTACCGGAGACAAGCCAGAGGCAAGGTGACAGTCGAGGGACTGTGGTTACGTTCATGTACACACCAATATTTTAAAAAGCCTTTTAAAAAAAAAAAAAACATTGCAGAGTTTGAAGTTTTTATTTCTTTCTGGTTTAAAATTGTGTCTGCGTTATTCTCTCTATGTATATGAAGTGTAATTTTGTTGTGCTTTCGGCTTCTAAGCTTTCTATAAAGATATCCGGTGGACACATTTGTTTAATACAACAAAAAATATCCTCTCTGTCCTCTGAAAGAGAAGACATGTGTATACCGGGAGCCAGTGAGGATGTGTATTCTAGTGTACTGTGTTGCAAGATGACAGTACAGACATGAGAGGCTGGTTTAGCACAAGAACAGTAATAGAACACATATATTGTATGCATTATTATTAGAACAACTGCAGCTGACCAGCTGAGAGTTTGGAATGGAATGTCAAAGAGCAGAGAGAAGATTGGTGAGAATTTTATAAAGCGATTCCATTGAAGACATTCTACCAGTGCTCTTAAATAAAAAATGAAAGAAATGAACTATAACTTCAAATGAAAAAATGCAATTAAAAGTATCTGTCTTTTGTGTTTTAGAAAGCATTACTGTAGAAGACCAGTGTATTAACAGGGGTTTACAAGTAAATTATGGTATTGCTTTTTATTATTACTAAGCATTACCGTTTTGTTTTTTTTTTAAATCAGGAATTTTCTGTTATTCAAGGTAATCAGTTCATGACTTCATCAGGACTTCTCGGTTAATCAAGGGATGGAAGCTGGACTGAGGTAGAGCATATGCCTACACATTTAAAATTCAACTAATGACCCTTTGTAATCATTCAATAATGCATCTATTAATGTGGTATAAAGGATGTTATAAACAATATTAGATAGTTAATAATAAAAACAGCCTTCATAAAGGTAGTAATGCTTTTTACTTGCACAGTATTTTCACTTTAGAGTGCCCTTATTTTTGGCATAGTGATATTGGGTTAAGGAGTCCTTATGTGTCACAATATATATATGCCACTATAGTTTTATAAATAGCACTGTGAATAAGGTTCTATACAATATGGTAACAGCAAACAAAGATTTATAACATGGCATGAAGCATAACACTCGTAATGTGTCATAACATGCTAATATCATATTCATTGTTAATAATTATTAACCATCTACTGACAATGAGATTTTACAACAATCGGGACCCTTTTCTGAAACATAAAGGTATAGTGCCATGAAAAGTGAAACAGTGGTCTCATACCACACCAAAAACACAACCTCATTGACCACGCTCATTGACTGCTACACGTGTGCCTTGTCCTGCCCCTACATTTTCAGAGTTTCCTCGGGAGAACGCTGTGACTGTTAACTAATCTGAACTGATAACAGCGCAGACCACAGCAGTTAGCATTCAAATTATATTACATCATTTACATCCAAGAATCCCCTTTGTTACCAATAAATGGAGCTTGTATGAAATATTCATAAAAAAATGAGATAAACATAGGCTGTGGTTTTAAATTCCAGTAATATCATTTTGAGATGCCTAATCAGATGCCTACTCAGTACCATGCAGGCCCTTGTATTTCTTTTTATTAACATTTTAACAGTATATATTGAAGCAGCTTGGCTTGGTGCCCATATCTTCCATTTGCTGATAAAACAATTTAATTAAAAAAATCAGTGTAACAGGAATTGGCCAGGGAAGAGATGCTTGATAAGCTGCTTCTTTCAAACCCACCAACACAGAAATACAATGCAGGGTTGCAGTAAGCCCCAGAAGGCTTTGAGGATAAGTCGGTTGCTACTGCATCTCACTAAAAAACCTACATTTAAAAGGAAGCAAATGCTGAGTCTAGCTTGCAAAGACAGGTATTAAACAATGTGAGTCACACATTTAATTATAAGGAAACTGTAATCCAGTTAAATAAATCTGTATACAGAGTATGAAGGGTGAAAAATGTTTTTTTATTCGCAGACGAAGGTCACAAGGACTTTATTTTATTGAAATGGCCAGTTCCCGATTTCGCCTCACAGCTCACGGCAAGTCATTTACCCATCAGGAGAGCTAAAGAGTAACGGGCAGCCTGCGGTCCCGCTGCCAATCCAGTCATCTTGTTTCACTCTCTAAAGCTAAGCAGTGGCTCTCACCAAGCCTGGAGGACAGGGCCCAGCCTGGGGAGTTTCCTCCAGAACCTGTCAGACACTGAAGTGTGTTACAGAGGCAGGGCTTTAACTTGTTGAGCCGATGAGGACGCGCATCCTTTAAGTTGTTTTGATTCCGACTGGGATTCAAAATTAAAATGAAAAATATCTGCAGCCTTTAATCAAAGAATATATGATATCAATCTACTCTCAGGCACCTGGAAACAACAAGGCAGGTAATGCAAGTGATTACATTGATAACGTGTGAGTGGGTCAATTAGGTGAAGACCAGATGTTAGATGGTTTTCATTGAAGTTCATCCGTCGGAATAGTTTTTGTTTTAATGTCTGAACTTACCTCAATTTCTTGAAAAGAGCTGTTGATCATCGCTATCAGCATGTTCAGCAGGACAATGACCATGGTCACGTTGTAAACTCCATACAGGATGTAGCCAATATTCTCAATGAACTTGTGTCCGTAATTAATTATAACAGATTTGACTTCTGAAAGTCCAAATATGGCCCAGAACAATGTTTTAAAGCTCTCTTCGACCCTGAAAAGAAAGGGGAAAGATGACATGCATACTGTACAATTGTATGTATGTATATATGTATGTATGTAATATATGAATCAGTACAGTACTGTTGAGTAACATATCCTTGTTCCTTTGGGCCCATAGCATGAGAGATGGACAGCAGAAGGTCAGATCAATGAACATCGCTGGCTCTCTAATCAATCTGTTATTACGGCAGAAATTCAGAAACATCTTGGCAGAGAATTCTGTTGCTAATTGTGATACATTACACGACTAAATCATTTGTTACCAAGGCTAGTCAGCCAAGTCAATTACCTTGGTTTAAAAAAATCCTGACTGTTTTCCAATAGAGTTGTTCTCCTCCTTTCTCCCTCCAAATGTTATTTTTTAGGTATTCAACCACATAACCTTAAACATGTGAGATAATACATTTTGAGGGCTGAAGTCGCCCCTATTCGGTATGGTCCTGTATTCTGGATTCAGTTTTGCATAGATGTCTATAGTTAGTTTACATGCTGTTAGCAAAAGGAATATTTGTACTGAGGTGGTTAAGTAAGTATTTTGTGAACATTGTTTATGATGGGAATACCAAAACAATGTGGTCTATATAGAATCATGAATAATATTCAGCTTTAATATAATAGACTGACCTAAGTAACCAAAATGACCTGGGAAATTCGATATTCTAGTGGAGTAAGAGAGCATTGACAGCAAAACAATAAATCACTTCAGAATCTTAATGATAGCACCCTCTGGTCATGGATCAAAGGGGCAGGATGCATGTTGCAATAAGGGCTTGTTTCATTATTACCCCTGACAACACACAGCACTACTTCAGTTTAAATTCCAAGTTTAACACTGAATCTGTCTGAGTGAAAGGGTGTGACAGCGCAATGCAATCTGCTGTTGGCTTCCAACACCACAAGCACAGAATAAGGAAGAAGGGATTGAAACTCCACACCTTCCAGTCTCAAAAGAAGAACTATGGGCGGCACAGTGCATGTTGCCTGTATAATTTCTTCTTCTATGGCGCTGTACACTCAAATGGAAGTTAGCTGTATTCAATAAAGGGATTTTCAGCATTGGACATATGCAACAACATGTTTTACTGTTATAATAAACTTTAAAAAACACAAAACACTAACCCAAAAATGTTCTAGTAACTGTTTTACTATTAAATGAAATAACAAAGTATTTGGCGCAGTTGTTTATTCCCTTTCCCTGACCTGCAGAGAGACAAGTTTAAACAGACAACGTTTCTGTCTTGTGTGTGTACAGAGTGCCACTCCAAATTGTGTGGCTGGAAGGAAATTATGATAATGTGTGAGCAAACGTGACCTTATGCAAGACTGTATTAGTTATAACATGAAAGGGCCAATTAAAATAATTAAACAGGGAAGCATTGCAGCAGCTTGAAGGGAATAATTCCACGTGCCGGCCCCTGATCTTCAAAGGCTGGTCCAGAGACAATGGTTCTCTAGATTCATTTGCATGTAAATTGTATGTAATGGATTTGAAACCTGCAATAATAAACTAACCCTAACCCAACACGTTTTCTGCTTAAATTATTTATCTTTTTTCTTTGTTTTTCTTTTCATTAAACATTGAGTACATTATGAAACGGAAAGTACTTACGTTGTAAAGGCATCGTTTTGTTTTGCTCCAAGGTAGTACGAGTAAAGATTAAACATTCCAATCATGAAGGCGACGAAGACCATGATGAATATCACCATGAATTTAAAGATATCTTTCACTGTCCTCCCAAGGGATATCTGCAGAGGCCCAAAGCTCTCGTTCGCTGGCAGAATGTAGGCAATTCTGGAGAAGCTCAGAACTACTGCAATGGAATACAGGCCTTCTGAGATAAGCTGCGGGTCCGAGGGAAGCCATTTCATACGAGCTGTAATAGAAATATGTATTTGTTTGTTTACTAACTACAGTAAAATGGTCACCAACTCTTTCCAGAGGTATTGTAGTCAGCCCTATAGTACCTTCAAAAATGCAGTCTAATCATATTCATCTTGATCTCGTTTAAAGAGTTCTTGAGCTGGTGTGTTAACTATTCCATTGCCAGACAGTAAATCTCAGTACTAGTATTTGTTTTTCAATGCAAGTGACATTGAATAAGACAGAGTGTATTTTCAAATAATTTACTCCAGTCTTTAATTGTAATTCCAAGATCTGTTAAGCACTCACGAGTTGTTTGCTTCCTATTTTTTTAATATTAAAAAGGTAGAGTTTTCTTTTAAAAACCAATTGTTTGCAATAAATATCCCGTCCCTGTTTACAAGGTTTTTGGAATCAAAGCGTTTTCTGAGAATTAGCAGGGTGGTGAAATTAAACTAGGTCATCAATCCATTGACCTGAACTGGAATAGATCCATAACACTGAGGGTTAACATCCCTGCAGTCACTGGGATCTGTACTGGTCACATGAGTAGACAGTATGGCTGGAATACAAGCCATTATCGTGATATTATCAATAATTTGATCAGTCTTGATATTGTATTGTTCAGAAAAATGATCTTTGATAATCTTATTTTTGACAGTAATCTAGACTAAAGAGGATCTGCAACATTGCTACTAAGATGTTTTGCTCCTCTGTCTCTCTCCCTGATTTGTTCATAAAGACATAAGTGGGGCGGGGGGGGGGGGGGCTGTGTTAAGTGTCATGTTATTAAACTGAAGCATATTGAGGTTTATTTTTATTATTCCGTTCCTTCTCTGTTGTGAGAGAGAATGGTAGGATGGCTTTCTTTTAAAAAACCAACCAGAAAAAAGAAAGAAAGTTTTTCAAAGAGAAAGGAGAACCAGATTAACTTAGATGACTCGAATGGCCTGCTCTCGTTCGTAGATTTTCTTATGTTCTAACTCAGGCGTGTCCTGGCGGGCCATTCCACTCCAGATTTAACAGGTAAAATGATAGAATGAATTACTTCAGGGACTGGATGGCGAGTTAATTGATTAAATTAAACAATTAAGAACAGGGCTGGAACAAAGACCAGGAGTGAAAGGGCCAAATTTCACCACTCCTGTTCCAACTAATAACTAGAGAGAAAGTCACAATAAATGTAAGATAATAATGGTTATGGTGTTAACTGTTTTCAGATCATTTAAAATATAATTATAGTCCTGCTCAGGCAGACAGGACCTTGGTCTCATGATACTGTTTCAGTACATTTTGCACATATTCTTGTGAACATCCTTACAACTTATTCAAGTGTATCCCAGATTGTATGTTTTATAGGCTGGTGAGCAGTCACTGAAACACACCATCCTTCCAATTACTTTAGGTCTGACATATCTGGAAGTACTGTACATTCCTATGGGGGATTAAATGAACATTTGTTTACAAGATGTTTTGGTCAATATCTTGCAAACATCTACCAAGTTTAATTGCCAGGTTTGTTCCCACAATAAACAAAGCCAAGTACAGTATATTGACTCAAATAAATGATGCATTGCACTCTAGTGAAAAGTAAACACATTAGTAATGAGCGCCATCCACTGCTTATCTCCTAGTCCATGTACTCCTCTTCCTTCCTGCATGTTTAAATCTGATTCAAGCACAAGATTAAATAGCAAGATATGGCTGCGGAAATTAAATTATGGGCTCTCCCGTCTACCCCTTTTAAAAGTGTTCTTGAGCTAGCTAGCTAGATAGCTAGACAGATAGATACAGTATTCTCCGGCTAAGAGAACACCCCTCGGGAAGCAAGCAAAGTGTTCTCTAAGACGGAATTGATCACCAGACACAATATCAATCAATAAATAAATACATATTTATTACTTGGCAAGATGCACGTGCATCAACAGAATAAGTAAGAGAAAAGCAATAGGCAAGTGTATGTTAATAAACTATGATAAACAAATTGTTAAGACAAATTAACATTAATAAACTGTCTAACTGACTAAATTAACACAGCACCCCTACACACGTTAAAAAAAATGCAGCAGCAGCTCTAGATTCATTATGAATACCTGTACAGGAGCAATCTTCAAGACATGCACAACATTATTTAACAGAATGGTGAAGCAACTCACCAGAACGGAAAACACCAAAATGCTCGGCGACTTGTGTCTGATTCAGGTTTTTTTCAGGAGCTTGAACAATTTCCAACTTTTTGTAGCAAGAGAAACAGCGGCGCGTTTCTGTGTTTGTTTACATGCCATTTTGTAGCGATGAGGTGCACTCATGGAAATCAGAATACAAAACCAGGCAATATTAAATGACGCCGGTTCTGGAAAGATTGAATAAACCAATCAGTGTGCCTCAAGACACTCTCGCGATGACAAGTTACATTTGAAAAGATTGAATAAACCATCTGAATTTAAGTTTGATGATGATGATGAGTTATCAGGTTACAAAACAGTACTGTATCAGTTGTGAAGGAATCGCTAGCGGTGCCAAAAAAGGTGTTCTTTTAAGTGAAGTTCCTGTTACTTTAGCCGGAGCATTTCCAATGGGAAAAATCCATTTCACCACAAGGGTGTTCCCTTAGCCGCAGTGTCCTCTAAGGAGGTGTTCTTATACACAGAGACTACTGTAGATAGATATCCACTGCATATACTTCCAACAGAAGTAGATTTTACATGCTGTTGAGTTAAATGTGGGATCCATTTGTGGTTCACTGTAAATATACAGAGGTACACTGTATGGTAAGAGTAACTATTAAAACATGATATACACAAACCTGCTGGAAATAACTCTGGCAATCTCAAATGTGGTAGACAGAGTGTTGAACATGCATTATGAGATTTACTGAATTTACAAGAACAGAAAGTTTAAGGCTTGGGAAACTTCACATTTTATGACACTGCAGGGTCTAATGAATTACCTTCACAAGATAGTTTTCATGAGAACCGGAGAGCTCATTGGCATTTTAAGCCCTTCAATGTTAATATCTTTTTAAGGTCTGCTGTGCCACAGTTCAAGCTACTGAAAGGTGGAAAGTAGAAGTGGGAGAGGTTGAAAAGAAAACGTTAGTCCTACCTAGGGAAAACATCTTGTAATACAGTATCAGTCAGGTTTGGTTCTTAACTATGGTACCAAAGACCTGTTTGCCACTATCTGAAACAAGAACTCCCCTTCTGTCCTCTGCCTTTTCTTTCTGTGTTTTGTATAATACCCTCTGTTTATGTGTTTACACTTACCCAATGTATAGTACTCAATCTCTGAAGGAAGAGTTGCGTTGGCCAGATCCTTGATGTTCTTGTCAACGTAGACCTGTGCTTCATAGGCGTGCCAAAAGGCCATGAACCTCGCAATGAAAGATGCCATGAAAATTGCCAGCATTCCGAAATCTAGAAAGTTCCACGGCTCTAGCAGATATTCTCGAGGACCCTGAGACCAAATCTCTTTACACTCTGCCCATATCATGCCTAGAAATAAAAAGTGAAAACAGTCATTCAAATATAATTATGCATTGACTGACGCAGAGATACCTATTTTAAAGCAAGTGAAAAGGCAATGACAAATAAGAGTAACAATTGTAAGTCGCCCTGGATAAGGGTGTCTGCTAAGAAATAAATAATAATAATAATAATAATAATAATAATAATAAGAGGATGTAGGCAAATACAGCAAATAGAGACAATTACCATGGTTTAAAAAAAAAATGTCAAGATTAAATCTAAAGTGAAAATGTGGTCAGTTTAAATTAAATAATTTTGATTGCCAATTTCTCTCCAGGGTTTATCTGAATCTTCTAAATCTGAGTCCTGGATCTGTCATTCCTGCCTTGACCTCACAAAAAGGAAAAAGTATGATCATTAAGAATTTAATTATCATGCTTTTTAATAAAGTTTCTAACAACCGTAATTGTAAACAGGACTTAATTGCTTCCAACTTTAACTCGGCACCATAAATACGGCTTGCAGAGGTTTCACACTTTGACAGATGAAACTGTGCCACTGTGTAAACCATTCATGCCACTTACCTGCTATCTTTTGACAATGCACTACTATTAGCACTTGCTCTAATGGCTGAAGGTAATAACCTGCTAGTCGTACATATGTTCACGTTAAGCACATCCAGGCATATCATTGTCAGTATTGTTAGTTCAGACGATAGCAGATCTAGAGACTTATCTGGCGTTCACATTTAACATCTTCATTTTCACATGAGAATGTTTACACAATATGCCCAGTCTACCGAGTATATTTTTAGAAACTGTGTTCTTTTCAACCATAATCGAATCTGTAGCAGAGCACACCACTTAAAATACTAACCCTCACAGGCAATGAAGCCCTTTAAAAAAAATCAGTTAAAAGGTTATGTGCAGATGCAGACAAATGCATCAATAAAATAATGCATATATCATACAATACTGTGAATGACGATTAACTAGATGAAGGAGAGACAACACCAAGAATGTATTCTAATGCAAAGTGATTAAATATCCAAAAACGCATTAATTAATTACAGCAACTGTGACAACTTTGTCAAATGATATATTCTATTAAGCTTTTGCTCTGCCACTTGAATTAGCCAGTTAATAGCATACACATAAATATATATATATATATATATATATATATATATATATATATATATATATATATATATGGTATGTGAAAAATTGATAGAAAAGTGCTACAAGTGCTACAAAGCAAGTATGTCAGCCTCAGAATGACAAAAGCATTATCCCCTGCAGTGTTAAATTCTGACCAGTAGAGGTCTCTGTTTTTCATTTTGTCACTAGCAACTACATTGAATTAAATAATTAATGAATGATTAACGGATTAATTTGGTATTTGACTACTTGTTAACCCATTTGTACACCTGGATAAAAGGCCCTGTGCGATAGCCTCAGTTTGGGAGTATAGGAGAGCTTTGGAAGAGAGTGCTTGACAAACAAACAAACAAACAAACAAACAAACAAAGATCAGCAGTAAACGATTCTAAACAAAGTGAATGTACAACATCAAGCCTGTGTAAACTGTGTACAGCACAGCATTTGTACCCTGTAATATTGTACAATAAGGATTTGTGTAGTTTATTTTTGTTTATTTTCTTTGTTGTTCGAATACTGTTAAAATAATAGCATCACTGTATGCAAAATAAAATACTTGTTGATTTGAACTACAATTGCAAGACTCCAGTAACTCAATTTACTCTGCAACCCATCACAAGATATAAAGGGATTGCATTCATCTCTTCAGCCAATGCACCACTGCCTGTTTATGCTCATGTCCTCTGGCATTGTCTAATGGTGCAGAATGTGATACCCATCTATTATAGTATCTCATAGTGCTATAAGAGATGGTCTATTCCCTGTATTCCCTGGTTATACAAGCAGTACACTGTTGCTTTACTTACCAACCACCCAAGCGATGATCAGCATCTCGGTCCATGAGAAGCAGGTTGTTTTCATTCTGAAGAGCTGTCCTGGCTCGCTGGTGGATTCGTTATGCAGCAGTGTGGTTCCTTCAAACCGGTCCGCGGCATTCATGACCAGTAGCCCAAGGAAAATGGTAAACGATGCAGCATGGGCCACAAACTTCAGGAAGGGGCCTCTCATAAGCTTCCCAAGCTACAACACAAACAGGATCACCGCTTAAATCTTACGAACCTTAGATACAGTTTACTTAGTAACATCTTACAGGCACTGTATTTATAACATAATATAACATTCATAATATAACAGAATATAACATTCATTTTACTGGGGCTTTGCTATGATATCTAATTGAAAAGCATTCTGGTTGACAAAGTGGACTTGTTACACCAAGACCTATATTATGGTAACCCCAGTAACCTGTTCTAATGCCCATAACAGGTTTGATCACAACCGGAGGAGCAGTTCCCAAGATATGGATAAATTGTTATGTGCCAGAACTGTATCCCTGCCATTATCTCTTGTGGGAATCATAAAATGTAGGTGGCAGATTTATTGGGAACTGGTAAATATAACTGACAGGCACTTAAGTACCATTCTAAATCAGTATTGAAATATGTGTGGAAAGTGACCTTGCTGCAGGGTGCAATCCAGTAAATCATAGCCAGGAAGGGCAGTCCGATGGCTACCCCGAGAACCACTAAGAATTTCACAGCCGTCGTCTGCTGACGTAGTCCTGAGAGGTTCTCATACCAGATGGACAGAAGTTGCTGCTGACAGTTGGGATGAGCGACGAACTACGCACAGAAAAGAAGACACATAATGGAGGCCGCACATCAAATGGCAATCACAGCAGATGATTTCAAGAAAGAGATATAAAAAATGCATTGCTGTTCTGTTTCAGGAGGGTTTGCCACCACCACCACCACCCATTGGTATATTTTCTGTTAAGCAACACATTATGTGACTTCTATCTTTACACAGTTTCACATAGAAAGCCACTAGTTCCCCACCCTTATCACACATTCCACCCCATTTCACTCTTGCTCTGCAAGCGACTGTAAACATCCACATTTAACGCAAACATATTGAGCCAGATTAGCCACGATATTTACACCAAATGTTAATTTGCACCATTTTTTTTTGTGAAAGAAAAATACAGCTGCTTACAACAAAATTAAAAAGCATTTCACATGGTTTATACTTTTTCTTTTACAGAGTTCTGTTTTAAAATCTGGAACATTGTGTTCTGAAAGTTCAGTTGAACGGCTTTTATTTAAACACACAGGCTGCTGCCACATTTTGAATGTTATAGTTCAAGTATATAGTTAATAAAGGAGTTTATTCTTCCACTTGACAAAAATAATGAAAGGGTTAAGTATTATCTAGCTGAATATAATTTCAGCACCCCATCACAGATCCATAAAATATGATCGAATGGGTTTGCAGCCACATTACTTTCACACAGCTATATATATATATATATATATATATATATATATATATATATATATATATATATATATATATATATAAATTGGTTCTGGGAAAGTAATGTTGCAATCCTTGAATAAATTACTATTTTTATTCCAAGGACATGCAGAATTCTGCTTGTTTATACATTTCTTCTGATTAGAGGCAGCAAATGGCAAGTATCCTGTCCTTGGAAGCCTCTCTCTATTTTTTAATCTCAGAGAATTTGCACAAATTTCCATGGAAACTACAGTGGGTCCACGCTGCTGGTATGGTATACAGAGATTATTTAAAGTAAAGACCTCTTTTTGCATTTTTGTAGCAGACTTGCCATTGAGATTTTTCTTTTACAGTATTGTGATTCCAACCTGTCATGAATGTTTTGATAGTTGATATTCTATATTATTAATGTTTTGCAATGTAAAAAAAAAGTTTGTATAATTAGGTTTATCATATTTTGTGTTCAGTAAGTGTGTTAAGTTATTGGTACTTCATATAAAGTGTCACCTTCTTTTGGAGTCTTAATCAAATTTCCCAGAACATGAAAAATGGTTCAAGTACCAGTGCCATACGTCTATACTCTTCTACAGAAACTGAAAACTTTAATGGCTGGTTTCACAGACCCTGATTAGCACCAAATTCTTGGACTACCTAGT
Source organism: Acipenser ruthenus (assembly GCF_902713425.1). Classification (NCBI taxonomy): domain Eukaryota; kingdom Metazoa; phylum Chordata; class Actinopteri; order Acipenseriformes; family Acipenseridae; genus Acipenser; species Acipenser ruthenus. The sequence continues at coordinate 6,019,964 of NC_081197.1, forward strand.
GTCCAAGACTAGTGCTAATCAGGGTCTGTGAAACCAGCTGTTACTCTAACATTTTATATTGTCAAATATATTGGACATCAACACTCAAACAAATGTGTTTATTTTATATTTTATATATAAAATAAGCATACCTTCTTACCTTTTTCAGTTCATATTTAATGGCAAGTTTTAATCGAATAAGGCTGGGACGACCATGTGGCCCACTGGTTTTATTTACGTCGACATCTCCATTCAAAATGGCTTCTACTTCCTCTGTATTTCGACACAGGTCAAGAAGTCCCACAACAAAGTCCTTGCATTGCATAGAAAGTTTTTTGTAGTCGTTCTACAAAACACAAATGTAAATCAATTAGCTATCAGTATACTCTTGAAATGCTCTGAAAAGGTCTATAGGTGTGAGGTAGAAGATGACTACAAACAAGACAGATCCACACAGACAAATACAGACATCTCCAGACTTACCTTTTTGCTTTGACTGTGAACTTATTGATCCTAAGTGGTGCATTTACAAGTAAAGTTAGTGTATATTAGGGGTCTACTCGATGGATCTAAGCCATGGAGGATCATAATATCACCCCATTCAAATCTGAAAGAAATGCATTCAAAAACTCACTTGCAGAAATTTTAGTTGTCATGAAAGAGTCCTTTTTGAATGTCTAATTATTTGACATCTCAGCCCAGACTTCTCAGAAAGACATGGGCTGAATGTAAACCACAAACCACACAGTTCAAAGGTGAACATCTTACCATTCAACTAAAGAGCAAGCTCTGTAGTTGAGAGGCAAGTACAGGTGCTGATGTCAGCGTTATTATTAACTGATCAGCCGCTAAGAGCAGCTCTATTACAAATGATTTCAGTGTTGGCAGTATTAAGATCTGTCACTGCTTAGATCAATGGTCCTCAAAGCTGTGCCTGTGACCAGTGCTGTGTCCACAACAGCAGCTGACATAATCAGTAAAACTGCAATACTTATGTGTTAGGAGGGAACCTGAAGTCATTACAATCTACTACGCTGTGCTCGAAATATCTGCTTTCGTGGCGTTTGATAAATCAATGCTTCTATTCCACATTCTGGAACAAGTTAAATGTCGAAAGACAGAATGATCATGCCCTTGACCTGATGAGAAATGCACAAATGTGCTAATGGCCAGAAAGCTTTAAGAAGCATTGGTTTAGATCAATTGAATACAGCCCATTGTGTTACAGAACCATGTGCAAATGAAGCAGAGGCAGTTTGTTTGCAAGCATCCAATGTGCTTCTAAGCATAAATCCCAGTTGCATGATTCTTATTTTGCACATTATTAATAATTATAGTAGCCAAAGATCAGCACTTTTAAAGCACAACAGAGAATTTGCAGTATGTTAAAAAAAAAAAACACCAATAAATTGTATTTGTTTATTTGGTTGTAAAATCCAACCCTGTGCGTCTCCAGATACTGACAATGTACAAATCGCATGAATGTGTCAGGTTTGACGAACACATGGCTTTAGAAGAGAAACACAAGTGCATAAAGCCCAATGTGCCATATAGCCTCCTCAAAACTACAGACCTTTCTTTCACTTATAATGGGATCCTTGAGAGAAGCAGAAGACATCATCATCTTGCTCCTTCAAATGAATGACACGAGTGAACAGTAATATGTTTGAACACCTTGAAGACAATGCCCATGTGAACGTCTGACCCCTCAATGAATGATTCACCCAAAAGACCATTCCTCATTCATTAGTCCTAATGTTTCCATATATAGCATCCAGGTTCAGTCCCCAGTGTAATTAAATCAATTAACCGCATCACTTTGAAATGACATTTATGGAATACTGAAGTTGTGGAACCAATTAGTTCAATTTAGATTGATGTTTATGAGCTGAAGTGCAGATTTCTTTTTTCTAGGAAACCTGATCCTACTGCTACTCAGCTTTATATACAAGTACAGCAGTTCCATTAATTATAATAAACATCCATGAACTACAAGGATGTCATCCCATATCTGGAATACTGGGGCAATTATTATTATGCAATATAGGGATGCAGGGTAGATTCTCTAAGCTATTTTCTCCAAATTTTAGCGCATACATTCTTTTTTTTTTCACTATAATTGTAAAATGTATAAAACAGCTACTTGCAATCTCCTAAATAGTTGACTTGCATTCATTTGTGTTGCTCAAACCTTACACAAGGTTAATGTATTTGAACATTTTCAAATGATTACCTTTTATAAAAAGGCACAGACCTTGTATAACATAAAGAGTACATTTAAAGGCCATTAGTAATATTGCCAGGATGTATGACCTGATGAACAATGTCCTTTATACTCTGACATGATGATGTCTACATGCAGAAATAAATGAATAAAACACTGAATTAATCATGCAGTTTTCTTCCTTGAATTGGACTAACACAGTTCTGTTTAGCAATGCTTATGGAAAGCTACTTATCCTTACAACTGTGATATCCCAATGTTTTCATGTCCCACAGAAAATGACGCTTTCTGTTTGAGGATGCTGGAGTTTAATTGTGTTAAAAAATGTTTGTTAGCAGGATTGTCATATTTACTGTACTGGTGCACTGAACAATGAGCCCAAGACAAATTCCTAAAAAACCTGCAATTACCATCAGGCATTATTGCAGTTTCAGAGAAAAAAAGGTGGCTGGGTTATGTTTAATGTGAAACAAGCAGAATTCTACATGTCATGTGTTACTGTATTAGTATTAAAATACAGAATGTGAATTTCTATGTTTTTTTAATGTTTATTTTGTGTATAATGTATCATGTTTTGTCCTCGGTTCTCCTTGTGTGATTTATGGATAGTATGATACTTTTAGCCTCAGATAATGGTAGGTTACTGTATTAAGCATTCCGGGTCCATTTTTAGTCCATCAGATTTTTCAGAACCTTTCAGACCATGGATATTTATGTACACAAGCTTGCAGTGCACATACTGTTTTTTTTTTTTTTTACTTGTTTTCTAGTTTGTATGTTTGTTTCTATGAAAGCTTGTGACTCATAACTCTTGAACTGCTTGTTGGATTGATTTAGCAAAAATGTATACCAAGCATAACAATGGGAGTCTATACACTCCCCTAACACTTATCCACTGACTCATTAATAGATGTATGTATCATCTGTTCCTATGAGAGTGCACACTGCAACATTTGCCTAAATAAACACCCTTTATTTATATTCACAGAACAGATGGTAATCAGTCTTCTTCAGTTCAGAAACAGTTCTGTCAGAACCAGTCCTCTATTCAGTCAGCTGACCAACTGATTCAAATTAATTGTTTTTGTTTATTGTAGAAATACGGGTTACTATAGGAACCCTTTAACACAGCTAGAGAAATGCAGACCTCATATGCTGACAAACTCAAATACTCAAGACATATCTATCAAAGTGAATTATAGAATATCCTGGGGCTAACAGAAACTCTTTGAATGTAATGGAACAAGAGTATGCTCTAACAAATAGATAATCCAAATGGGTTTATTTAACTGGGGGAAAAAAATGGGTATCATCAGGATTGCAATCTCTTTCACGTTCAAAATTAATTGCACTTGAGAAACTATAAGCAAAAGACGCTGAAACACTACAAGCAAAAGGAAAAGGGTGAGGAAAGCATGACGGTTTGAAACCTCACCTACCTTAAATTCCTTCTCTATATTAGCCAGCACAGCTAGCTCATTGCTGAGCTCCAAGGCAGCCAGCACAGGGTCTTCACTAGAAAGGGACAGATATGCCGGACTCGCCAGACCTTTGTAGGCGTTAATTCTGGACCTGGAGTGGCTAAAAGAATCATGTTTCTGATTATCGCTGCACGTTCTACATTTGCAGAAATAGTTATGAGGCCTTTCAATGCGGGCGCCCTTTAGCAATAGTGTGTGAACGATTTCGTACTCTTGACAGTGAGCTGCCAAGATGATGGGCGTCACGTCATGAGAAAAGCGCGTCCCATCTTCATCGTAGGCATAGAAGTCATCAAGTTGCAGTTCAGCTTGGCTTGGGCTGGTGGTTAGCCTTTTAGTCTCACAAAAGGTCTTGTGGCCCAGGATGGCTTCCACAATACGGACATAGCCCTTGCTAATGGCTAACAGGAGGGCATCCCCAATCCGAGACAGATTGTCTTTCTTAAGCAACAGTTCAGTGACTTCCAGGTGCTCATTGGCAACAGCTAGCTGCAGTGCATTCTGGCCCATGTAGTCCACACAGTTCACATTGAGGTCCAGATTCTCCTCTAGCATCTTCCTGACCACAGGGATGTTTCCATATTCAGCTGCATCCAAAAACCTCTCCTCTTCCAGAGAGAGATTGTTTGAACGGTCATTAAACATGTAAGCAGGCCCCCGGACCGCCTGCCTCCTCCCTTTCGGCATGGTCTGCCGGATGTGCATGTGTCTATCACCATTGCTCCTTCTGCAAGAAAAAAAAAACGGCCAAACAAACATAAAAAAAAAGAAACAGGTGAGACACACTTTACACCATATGACATTACTCCATTGAGCTGGGGAGGTCAGGGGCAGTACGCTCGCCATTATCAAAGCACAGTACGTTTTCATTCTATTTATAGTTCATGTTTTCTGTGTAATCTAGATGGTACACAAATATTAAGCATTTAAAATTGTGAGTTCACATTATGGCTTTTCTGCTTGAAATGGAGTAATTGATGTAATTCAATGAGTATCCAGTCATGTTTGAATTCAAGGCTAGGGGGGAAATTGACTTAACTATTGTATTCGTGTTTGGTTCATTGTAAGCATACTATATCAAGTAAATATATTGTGTTAATGTCACTGCTCCTGTATCAATATATTATTATTACTTCCACAATTGAAATAATATTCAACAGTTTAAACTGTCTAAACAGAAAAAGGTCACTTTATTAACCCATCACATATTGTATTAATTGTATTGTAACACTTGAATGTATTTTGTATTTGCTTGAGATTGTAAGTCGCCCTGGATAAGGGTGTCTGCTAAGAAATAAATAATAATAATAATAATAATAATAATAATAATAATAAAAGAAACCCTAAACCAAAGGATTCCAACAATCATCACGGCAAATCCAACACGTTAGGTATCCGTCATAAGCGTTTATACATTATACAATCTATAAACATGCTATAAAGTTAAAGATTTTAATTAGAAATACAAATACTGAATGGCAAGTTTGATTGTATTAGTATTATAACAAACACAAACATGAACGTTAATTCCTTTTATTCTTCCGAATGGATAACAGTTGTGAATATTAGTGGCTATTACACATTTTTCTTCATACCAACTTTGGTTGTTTCTTTGACGTCCCAGCGGTGTGTTTAGTAGAGAATGATATCATTATTTGTTTAAAAGAAATCCAAATGCCAAAAAATGACTGTGTAACAGATTTAAATTAAAATTCAAATAATACACTTCCTTATGCCTTTTTGTAACTGTACTTATTTATTTGTGTTATTTTGTAAATACTGTTTATGTACCCTGAGCAGGGCTAGCTTCAGAAATGGTAATATGAGCTCCACCAAACTAATTATTGTCCTACGACCAGCACAGCCACTGACCCTCTTTGGCAATGATGAAGAAGATGAATTTCCATGTCTGTCTAACAGAGTGGAGACTGGGCGTGAGCCGCACTGTTACAGTTGAGCCAATCCTTGTGTTTAAATGTGCTTTGGGATGAGTGCAGTAGAAGCTGTTAACCACTGAGGGTCAGGTTAGGACACTCACATTCACAGCGAACCTGTGTGCATTCACTCACTGCAGCACCCCCTAGTGTTCTTTCTATCTGCTTCCCTGCTGCTGTACATGCCTCTATGTGTGCAGACAGTGGGGGCAATGGATACTCCACCTAATGTGCACCACAAATTATTTTACCACCAAACCTATGATCAATCTGCTATAAAGATACCTACAGTAATAGAAAGATAAAAGTCTCAGAGACTTTGGGTAGTGCATAACATACAGAAGACACAATCGTATAGTGGCATATTTAAAACAATGCCTTTTTCCACAATAAAAAAAAACTACTTGGAACATTTTGGACAGTGTTTTAAAGACCATGGAAATGGAGCTTGCCTATAGTACAGGATGTGATAAGGTAACAGGAAGAAGTCATTTAAACTTGTGAAATATAAGACGGTGTTGTGCTTGGCATATTCCTAATCGAGAAAAAATCAAAACAAACAAACAATACAATCATAAGGGGTACAGTTATAATTGTGCAAATTAATTTTTTATTGATTTTAAATGTCAGTATTTAAAAGGAAATTTCATTGCTTTGCATTTCATGTTAACACACGATTGCAAGTAACAGTCGCTCGATATTGATGATAAAATAATTACTGAAAAACATGAACAATAGATCAATGTTTCAAGGTTACAAGAGTAGCATAAATATTCAAGGAACTGGGACATATCAGAATCAACCACATTGAGAACATTCTTATCAATCTTGACTATATATACTGGTCATCAACTTTACATACTGGTCATCAGCTTTAATTAAACCACATGTTATTTATAACTAAGAAAAAAAACACTGCATAAGAAAACAACAGCATTTATAGAGTAGGCCTATGTTTTGTTAAATACTGCTTTTCTTTTCTGTGTGAAAAAATGTTCCTCAGCAGTCACACACTCAAAGATACCAGCATAGCAATCCATTTTTAACTGATAAGGGTTCAATTGGGGATTGTCTCAAAGTAAGTTAAGCCAGTCCTGCAGCCACACATTACATTTTGTTACCCAAAAACAAAAATAACAAATCTTTCTTTTAAGTTCAAGAAACATGTTTTTTAATGAATTGGAAAAGCAAAAAGCTTATTATCCTTGTAAGAATGGGTTGTGTTCTATTGAAAGAAATAATGTATGATAAGATTTCAAATAGGTTAATGCAAATGTATACAAGGACTTTGCCACCATGCAAATCTCCTTTCACATTGTATCACAGGGAATCACCAACTAAACAGTTAAAACAATGAAAGAATAAAGCCGCAAACTAAAGCGGTTGACAGGGATTAATGCTGTCTTTTGGCATCTGGTATGTAAAGAGTGCTATGAACAGAATTCATATAGAGTGTACTGTTAACCAGCTTGTTAAAATGTTATCAACTATTTACTTTTCATAAAAACACTATGTGTTTTTTTTTTTCCAATTTCCAATTATTTTCTTTTGAGTATATATTTTTTTAAGATGTCAGAAATTATAATACTGATTATATTAGATATTGTTTGCCCGAAGGCGGTGAGCAGTTCTGAAAAAACATTCAGCATACATCCATATTATTTCTATTTAATTAGTGTAGTGTTTTCCATCTGCTCTGTCCTGTCCACATTAAGCTGACAGACGTTAGACATCACAGAGATGTGACTCATATCCATCACCTTTATAAAGTACCCGGTTCAGCAGAAGAGTGCACTTGTGTGTTGAGGCATCAGCTGATAAGTAGTTTCACCTGATATTACTTTTGCTTAGACTGTGACCTGTTTTTAACCTCCCAGCCTCTTCAGCAGTTACATCATTTCATAACTACAGTAAACACTCAGTCCACCTGCAGCATCCTGAGCTCAGTACAATTAGAAATAAAAAAAATGAAATAACTTGAAATTGCATTATTTAATATGCCTTTCCCTCAAAACGATGTACAGTATGTGTCTACCTGAATAAGACAGACTAAATAAGAAAAATACCTTGTTTTTTTCAATTGATCTATATAGTGGCAGATCTAAATAATGCAACTGTTTAAATCATTACAATAGGGCACCATTTGTGCACCAAGGTTCTGAAAAGTAAACATATAACACTCGATGTGAGTCTATTTAGAGAACTTATATCTGTACAGTGCCAGGGAGGGCCGTATTTTCAGTATTTTGATTCGCCACTGTTTATATCAATTATATAGATTGCAGTGGATTTATGCTTCACAACGCAATTCACATGTACTAATTCTTCATCCACACCCACCCTTCAGCAGTTGAAAAATGAATATTCCAGTTTTGTCCTCTATATTTTAAGAGCCAGCCCTTTGTGGGGGTCTGAGAATGGTGATTCCAGCTGTGATCCTCTGGTGCTGGATGCAGGAGCTCCAACACAGCAGGGAGGTGGAAATAGGCTATTTGTCAAGATGGAGAATATATTGGATTCATTTTGCCTCCCTTAAGGGATTGCAGAATCCATTGAGGTGAGTTATGAAATAGACAGGAATACTAGAACACATGTTGAGACAGATTGGCGGTCAACAGATATAACATAAAGGAGGACACAGGCGGGAAGAACATGTGTTTCTTTAAAGATATTAGCTCCTATATCTCTCCTGTAAGATTACTGGAGGCTCAGATTCAGCATTGGGAAGACATTCATACTGTGAGATGCTTCAGAAATCCCCACGCTAGTCATGATAGAGCACTAGCAATAGCACATAAGAAAGATTCATAAGTAAACGTTCCCTAGCAGATAGATACAGCATCTATATTATGCTGGCATAAATTAGACTTGAAATTGTAGATGTAAAAGCGTGTTCTAGCATACCTGACGGATAGGTAACAAAAAGGTAAACATTGAATGTGATTGTTAAGGTAAACTTCAAACAGGGTGTCTCTCAGTAGGCCAAGAAATGTAAACTGTTTATAAACACAAGCAACCCATGCAATTACTTGATATCCTATGTTCTATAAACCATTACGAGGCTGTTTGTGTTTCATGTAATGAATTTACCTGTGCACAGTACAAAGATTCCAAGCATACTGGTATTTCTATTGTATTCTTGTATTGCCCTAAAAAAGCCTAACAAAAAGCCTGTCTGACCTTTATGAAATCCAGCCTTTTCTTTAATGATCCGAGTTCTCCAGCACTGTTATTTTCATTACACTTGTTTTAGGTTGAAGTAATAAAATAGCTCAATATACAGTATGCTGGGTATTACACGGATGATAAATGACGCATCATGCGAGGATTCACTTCTGAGGTACTGTAATTACTTTGTTGTTTCTATTGTCAACGTGAAGAAGATGTACACATTCTAAATGTACATTCCTTTGACAAAATTATATTTGCTGAACTGGTACATTAATTAACGTAATATTGAGTCGAATCAAATAACTCATTTAAAAAATGACTGCTTTAGGTACAGAACAGTCATCACTTTTCTTACCCACTAGACTAATGCTTTGCTGCTATAATTCTTGAGTTGGCTGGGGCTTATTAATTGGACCTTTTCAGTACTTGAAAAAGTACACAGATGTAAAAAGGTATATAAGGTATACCGGAGGGTTGTGGGTTCAATCCCCAGTGGGGGACACTGCTGTTGTACCCTTGAGCAAGGTACTTTACCTAGATTGCTCCGGTAATAACCCAACTGTATAAATGGGTAATTCTATGTAAAAATAATGTGATATCTGTAAAATGTGAAATAATGTATAATGTGATATGTTGTAACAATTGTAAGTCGCCCTGGATAAGGGCGTCTGCTAAGAAATCAATAATAATAATAATAATAATTTGCAGTACACAACAACTCAAATATGTGTACCTCTGATAGAGATACATAAATTACATACTGCTTTGTAGTTTTCCATATACTTAACGAAAAACTGACAAAAAATTTAAAGATGTGATATTTCGAGATCTAACATGAAATACTGTACTACTGTTATGGCTTCCGGTAGACTTTTGCCATATCATTTTGCAGTTTATTTGCTTACATGATACTAAATAAAATATCTAAATTATGTTCATATAGTTTTTTTTTTGTTTGTTTTTTTTTTTAATTATGTCTCAATCCTAAAATTCTAGCTGATGCTAAACTTTTGGCCATAGCTGTATAACTTATCCCCTTAACAAATAGGTGAAATTAACTACATTACATTGGAAACTGTTTCGTATTATAAATGAAAAACAGAATGTACATAAGCCAGGTATACTAAAGGTTAAGAGCATCATTTCAGTGGGCTGGCTTAGAAAAGGTCTGAAACTAAACAAGTGTAAACATCAATAAGGCTTGTCCATAGTCCAGGCAGTTTTTGGAGACGCTTGCCTTGAGCTAGCACTGTACTCTGTAACGTGCACTGTACAGTTTCAAAGAGCCCCTGTTGTGTCTTGTTTAACTTATTTTTTTGTTACATAAATATAGAATGTAAAAATAAAAAAACACAATGTAATGAAATAAAGGTACGGTACATACTGTTTTAAGTTTCCAGGTATACCTCGATTAACCTCTGTTTTTACCAGAAGCATCAGCTTGTTAATCTAGTTATTGTGAGTCTTGTACAGTACATTCTGCATCTGGGAATGTGTGAGAACAGACAATTCATCACCTCAACCCAATTTCCATAAATGGCCTGTACTGCACACATGATCCTATGTTTATTTTTTTCTTTCTACAGTACTATGACTTCCTTGTTTGTTTCATACGCACTTATTGCAAGCACTTATGCGGCCTGTGATGGCTAAAAAGATTTTCAAGAAAGCAGAACCTGAAGGAATGTGGGCAAAGGACATTATTTGACATCCAAGTTGAGAAGGGTTGTACACATCTTGGTTTAAAATAAACCTGTATCAAACACTGTGGTAAATTGTAAGCATGCAGTGCTGCACAGGGCATCAATTCTGACTGATGTGTGAAGTTTAAACTTGACAGTCTGAAGAATGGAGTTTGTCTCCAGTATTGGTTTGCTCATTAAAATAATTAAACGAGGAGAGGCCCAACTTTCTATTATCGTAATGGGAGGTTACAAGCAACAAGCCAACATTTCAAAATAGCTCGGGTTTAAAAATCTAAACAAAAAGTATAAAATTGGGATGTGGTAAAATCAAATTGTACCACATCTACACTATTCGTGGATTTTTAAGTTTATACTGTAAGATGCCTGTAAGATACTGTAAGAATGGGTAAAATACTGTATAGATCCATTTGTCTATGATCAGCAAAGGCCTAGCTTTATCTAAATGGCCTGGTCTAAACATTTGGGTTGCTATTTATAAGAAAATATTTTTGTGTGCAACAAAAAATATGTACTGTGTTAGTACTTATCCATGCAATCTTTGAATTTGAATATTAAGACTTTTAGATAATAAGAAGAAGAAGAAGAAGAAGAAGAAGAAGAAGAAGAAGAAGAAGAAGAAGAAAAGAATAAAAGCTGCTAGCACTCAAGTGTGTTGATTCTCTAATGAGACGAGTCTGAGACGAGTCATGTCCGTGGAGGGCTGGGGTGACTGTTCTCTTTAATGGAGTTAGGTGTTACTCTTCTGGGAAACCAAGCATTTATCGCATAGTCTTTGCTGCCAACCATATGTCTGCCTTGCGATAAGATATCGAAACTGGCAGGCATGGGTCACCTGGGAGTTTTTGACTGACCCTCCTTGCCCTTCCCAACAGACATCACTGGCGAGGGTGTAAGCAAACTCTCTGCTGAAGACCAGAAATACAATACAAATCAAGAAGGCAGTGTTCCTTAGATATATAATACAGTATTCTACTCAGTTGGATCACTACACTCTACCCAAACAGAGGGAGATTACTACTCACAAGCAATTTTGCTTTTCAATTAGTTTTCCAGGTTAGTGCAACCTTTAAGCCCTGCTTTACTACACTAACTACTTCTGTGTGGGTCTTTCAAAACGCAGAAAGTATTTGTGATGATACAGTCTAGAGATGATGAATATGTCTGTCCCTGCTGGTCTGTGTATATTTGTATTTTTAATAAGTTGTGAAATGAAACTCACTCTTTTCCCTCCCAGGAAAGAAAACAGAAGGAATCCCATGGGCTATAAATCTTACTTTATCGGATTCCTACTTGGAAATGATCATGGGAAATATCCAGTAATGTTTATAAAGGGTTATGAAAGACAGCATGTCTCTATATGAACTTGTTAACGTGCTTTGTGTGTGTGAAATCGCTGTCTATTTCTTTTGGTATGTAGCAACCTTGGTCATGTGGATTACTTTTTCTCTAGTAAACACATGTTGAATGAAGGGTGAGGCAACATTCAGATAGGTGTTGTGGACTGAAGGTGGGGATGACCGACAGTTTGGTCAGTGGGGATTTAGACAGTTTAGCCAAGAATCTCGCCTTCCAGACCTCTGGGAGCTGTCATCAATTGAGGTGAGACACTCAGGCAATCAGACGTCAACTAAGGCTGTGTGATGGAACGAAAATGGTAAATACAGCTATGGCCAAGTTTTGCTCACCTAGAATTTTAGGATTGAGACATTAAAAAAAAAAGATATGAACATAATTTTATTTAGCATCATGTAGCCTAATCAAAGAAACTTACAAAATTATATTGCAAAGGACTATCGGAAGCCATAATAATAGTAAAGAAATTCATGTTAGATTTCAAAATGGCAGATTTTTCCATTTCTGTCAATTTTTCATTAAGTATATGGAAAACTACAAGCGGTATTTAATTCAATATGTTAACGTAATTATTCAGCAGGTTTCATTCGACTTTATGAAGCAAAACATTTGGCCATAACTGTACATAAAAAGCACTTATTTTTATATTATATTATCCTTTGAACTTGTCATATATTACAAATGTGCATTTCAGAAGGTAACCCCTTTTAATTTCAGTTTCTCTCCCTGAGATGTAACAGCACTCGAAGATAGTTTATAACCTCCTATTGCTGCTATTATAAAATACCTTTCAAGCCTCTCCATGCACCCACCAAGTAATTACATTTTTATTGGCCATGTAACATGCCACACATTATGCAGGCATTTAGGTTAAACAAGTATAGTATTATAGCATATAAGTATACATTTGGCTTGTTTGCATTCTGGGAATTAATGTATATGACATAAAAAAGCTAATTTGCCACTAAATCTTGCAGCAGGCTTACAAACTCAAATGTAAAATCTCACCACTCCTCATAAACAATGACATGCCATTATGTTTTGCACTTTGAGGTCCTGAGGCTCTCAAGACACTGAGCACACTGAGATGCATTTTGTTCTTAGAAGTAAGGATAATTCATCCTCAACAAGACTTCAAATTATAGGGTTTGCCACCTTTTGAAAGTGTAAAACATGGACAGACGGGGAGTGAATGTAAGGCCAAATGCAGCCTCCTGTTCATCCCTGAATGCATTCTCGCTGTCTCCCTCTCTTTTTCTCTGTTTATTGAAACCAGGATATTCAGTCGTCCAACCAGGACAGAAGAAAAACTAAATTATCACAGTTTCTATGTAGAATTCCAATGAAAGAAAGACATTGGGAAAACAAGGTGAAGATCTTATTTAATGGTAATTTCAAGCAGCAGCAATACAGGCAACAATCCTTACAGGCCCTGTGGCTTTGGGGTCTGGAATTGTGGATTAAAGGGCAGTCCAGACAAACCCAGGACAGGTAGCAACCCTTATAAATGAAGTGTTCATGTTTTGGTCAGGTCTGTTAATTCTGCAAGGACGGGCTTGGACTGTGTGGCAATTCTTAACCACTATAACAGGACTGTGGGTGACCGCCATTCATGTAACATTTATTTAGCTTCTTCATAAATGTGCATAAATCTAATGCTAATTAGGCTTGTTACAGTACACTGTAAAACTAAATAAGAATCAAACATGAATTATGGAACAGATTATAAACACAGTTCAGTGTTTATTTCAATTGTTTTATAGCAGTCTACAGTGTATATGCCCTAAAACCACCATCGTAAAGTATATAAATATTGAAATGTGTTTACAATCTGTTGCATAATATTTAATGTTTCATTCATAAACACTTTATATTACAGTGCAGTCTGCTTAACGCTCTGCTCCATTCTAGCCTAGGAGCTGTACTGTAGCAGGTTGGTAATAGGGTAATTCCATACTTTCTGGCATGACATTCAAAGTAAAACTCCACACAGACTCTTGTTGTCTGACCAAGGCTGCCTAACACTGTTCATATACTGCCAACACAGGAACCGTTTTAGATTAGAAAAGCAAGCAGTCTCCAGTCAGACTGCTTCATTGTTTGTTTTTTGAGTTGCTTATCACTTAACCAACTTGTACAGTAATACTATTTATAAAATCTGATGTAACTGATAAAACTGCAAGATGGAACAGACACAACACTTTCTAAACCTTAAAAATAATTAGAACTAGGATTTTTCTGTGTATTGAACAGTTAAAAACCCAGTATCACAGCCATATAAGTTCATATAACAATACCTGTAAGATGTATTGGACCTTGCTATACTGTTTCCAATCTTCCAGGAGCATTTTCAGTACTTTTTCGTCATTATGAACTGCTTCTTGCAACTCCGATCTACCCCAAAGCTTGGTGGTATTGTTTTCATTTTTGGCTGCAGTCCTGTAAACAGTATCTTCATTCGTTCTGGTCAGGTAGCAGCAGACACCCCCCCAAAAAAGGTCAGGAGATGTATCTATTATTCTCACTTGAGACTTGTATTATTGTTAGGGCAGCAGTGTCCCTGACCTGGGATTGAACCCACGACCCTCCGGTCAAGAGTCCAGAGCCCTAACCACTACTCCACACTGCTGCCCATGTGTAGGGCTGTGCTGTGTGTTTTCAGGTTTAGGCTATTGTGTAGGGCTGTGCTGTGTTCAGGTTTAGGCTCTTGTGTAGGGCTGTGCTGTGTGTTTTCAGGTTTAGGCTCATGTGTTGGGCTGTGCTGTGTGTTTTCAGGTTTAGGCTCATGTGTAGGGCTGTGCTGTGTGTTTTCAGGTTTAGGTCATGTGTAGGGCTGTGCTGTGTGTTTTCAGGTTTAGGCTCATGTGTAGAGCTGTGCTGTGTGTTTTCAGGTTTAGGCTCATGTGTAGGGCTGTGCTGTGTGTTTTCAGGTTTAAGCTCATGTGTGGGGCTGTGCTGTGTGTTTTCAGGTTTAGGCTCATGTGTGGGGCTGTGCTGTGTGTTTTCAGGTTTAGGCTCATGTGTAGGGCTGTGCTGTGTGTTTTCAGGTTTAGACTCATGTCTTGGGCTGTGGTTTGCGTTTTCATGTTTAGACTCGTGTTGTGCTGCGCGTTTTCGGGGTTGCATAGCTGCGCTATAAACTTATCGTTATCTTTTCCACAGTGGATCGGCAGAAAATAATATTTAAGGTGGTACACTACAGTATTAGATACATTCTGGTAGGCAAGGTTATGCATGGAAATCAATGCAACCAATAAACCAGTGCCTGCTTTAAAAATACTTGCATTGCACATGTTGTATACTGTCATTTATTTTAAGAATAAGAACAATGTTGACAAAGCGCAGCATACTATCTGTGAACTGGCCCAACTACTGCCTGTTTCTCATTCATGATGCTAATTTCTGTTTTAAAATGTCACATTGCTTAAGTATGCATTTAGATCGAAAACAATGATTAGGCAATGTTATTCATGAAAATCAATGGATTTCTTTTTCTAACATATTTTCACCTATGCAAATGTTGGTACTATTTCGGCAGAAATGACATATTTGCCTAGACGAATGCGAGACGCTACCCGCTTTTATTTTATTTTATTCGTGGTTAGCTGGGTAAACATGTTATTTAAAGCTTCGCTACATAGTTCTACTTTCGACAATCACAGGAATGTGGTGCTTATTTAGCAGTTTGTGTTCATTGGTTTATATGTCATACAAAGTGTCATTCTTTGTGGAAAGCAGGTGAAATGTATCAAACAACTCGAGATTGTAAGTGTGTATCTGGACCCAGTAGGCACTGAACGCTTTCCACCTCCAGCGACAGTGTGTCACTGACGCCGGAATGCGTATCGCTGTGGTGTTAAACGTGGTGTATACGAGTGGATGCTTTAAAATAAAGAGTTACACTGCATTCTTATTTCTGGATGCTACTGTAAAACGATTTTTTTAAAATTATGTTGTGCCTCTATTTGTTTAATGTAGCAGTAGGTACAGCATGCAACTGTGAAATGTTTACTTAACTGGGATATCGGAAGCAGCAGAGAGATTCGGTTAGCGTTAAAGCCTTTACCCACTTTTAAAGCACAAAAGTTTCAGTGAAAACGACGACCGCAACGTTACACACTTTATTACTATAAAATAGAACGACAGTTTCGGGTTTGTTATAAACCAGGTGCCGTGCTTTAAAAATACTTGCATTGCACATTTTGTATAATTTATTTTAACAATAAGAACGATGTTTACAAAGCGTAAACTGTCCCAGTTACTGCTTGTTTATTTCACATTCATGATGCTATTTGGGACAGAGAATGTGTACAATGCTGACACAACTTTGCCCCCACCCCACCCCAGAATGTTTCTGAAATGACGCCTTGTTCTGTATGAATATACAGTATAATATAATACAGTATTTCAGCAATACACATCTCTGCTCTGTTCTGAGTTGTAGCATTATCACAGTACCATACGCAGTAAAGACCCTGAGCTTTGTACAGGAGTCTGTTTATTATCATCAAAATCGATATGACCAACAGCTTTGTACTATGAATATTGGGAGTAGCTGATATATCACTTTGGTCAATTTGGTTATTTATTTATTTCAGTGAATACATACTGAATATTGCCATGTACAGTATTTGCGCGATCTGCATTTTGCAATTCTTAGTTCTGTATACAACATCCAAAACCGAAATGACAAACCATCAACAGGTACAGTAACAAATGGAACTTCAGATCAAATCTGCAAATATTAGCTGTTTTCTAACTAACTGAAATGTATGCTGTAGCCAGTAATTAAGATGTATGGTATCTATTTGTATCGTTAGATAACAAATGTATCGCTCGCATTACATGTTATAACCAATTATCATTCTGCGACGATCCAACACAGTAAACAGTTCTGAATGTTTACAGTGTTGCCCTTTTAAATTGTACAAATAAATAAATAAACACACACATACATAAATAAATAAATAACATTAACACAACAAAAAGTTGACTACGTTAACTTCCTGTACAATAAACCCATTCAATTCCTACCATAGTAAGAAATAAACAAATGGTTATATATTTCACACTCACCCCGTGCAGCATTCTTCGAAGTCTGAACTCATTAGTAGATAGTCCTGGCTCTCATTTCTACTCCCAGGACTGGAGCTTCTTATTCTTGAATTATTGTTGTTAGCCAGACAAGGCTTCTGTTGACTCATTTGCTTTATTTTCCCCGCTCCAGGCAACCCAAAACACAGCACTTACACACGAGCAGTAACATTTTAAGACAGACGTCGCAGCTGCTTGTTGCATAACCTGAGCGCACAGGCTTCTCCTTATAGCTCCCTTTGGATATAGATGGAGAGGAGTTGGATCTCGTTGCATGTGACGTTTCGAGACGTCACATACTACTAATATAACAGCATCACTCAAGGATGCTCTGTTCATTCTTGGTAGAGTGATACGCCCCTTGTAGTAATAGGTATCACCATTCTTACCCCGTCAATACAGCTTCCAGGTGGGAATAATTCACAGACCAAGGAATTGTAAATTATATAGGCTATATCCCCTTTACGTGTAGTCAAAGTGTATCCATTCTGAGATGATACCATCTTAAAATATTTGTAAAGCAGTGAATGTACAATAATTTTAATTCAAAATGTATATTTATATATTATGCGTTGTCCTGTTAAAGTGGCATAATTCTACTAGATACAATCATTTAAGTACAGTATACATGCTTTACATCAACTTAAGTCTAAATTAATGCATGTGTAACCCTACTTATAACGGCTATTTTCCTATCAATTGTATTTAAGACGTTAAAACAGTACTTGTCTAGATTTGACCTTTCAGCTGTTTTATCATTATATCATTATAAATGAATGTTGCCTCACAACTCTTTAATTCAGTCCAGTAACAAAACAAAACACACACACACACACACACACACACACACACACACACACACACACACACATATATATATATATATATCCTAACAATGGTAAATGTGCACATTTACAATGCTTTTACTATGTCTGTACCTTTATTTACCATGATTAATAATGCTAATCTGGGATTCACCATAGTTACATGTGCTTTACCACACTTTTACTATGCTTTTACCATTTTGTCCATGAAATGTTTTTATCAATCAATTGGAGATCCGGGGGACTCACACAAGACCAGACAGACCATAATAAACTAGCCTTAGTCTTTTGTTTAATGAGGTGCTGACATTTGGCCTCAGTCTCCTTGTTTCCTAGTCGATGTTGTGTTTTATTTCTTTAATTTATTTCTCTCATTGTCTCTAGTTTTTTCAATCTTTCTGCATATAGATTTTCTGTGTGCATTTTGTACTAAGCGGCAGAGATACACAAATGTACCTTGTCTCCTCTATGTGTCTGGTAAATGTCAACTGTATATACAACACCCCCTCCCCCCACCCAAACACATAACAACTGCTCTCACAGTTCTCTCCCACCACTTCCTGAAAAAAAATAAATTGAAAAGAATAAGGCAAAACAATGTCAATGGTCTATTTCTCTCTGAGATGAGGATTATTTAAAAGAACAGAACCACTTGTCCTTGTGAGGCAATCACATCTCTCCTGTTAACTATGGCTCGACCAAGCTTGTCAGCATCGGCAGATCAACAGTCAAAGTAAATTAGATGTTTTAGCCATTTTACTCAGAAAGTGTCAGGGCGATGGCAGGCACTGACCCTCGGGAGGTGATGGCAGGAGCAGACCCTCGGGAGGCGACAGCAGGAGCGGACCCTCTGGAGGTGGAAGCTGGAGCAGCGGGTAGTCTTCCTCTGGTG
Source organism: Acipenser ruthenus (assembly GCF_902713425.1). Classification (NCBI taxonomy): domain Eukaryota; kingdom Metazoa; phylum Chordata; class Actinopteri; order Acipenseriformes; family Acipenseridae; genus Acipenser; species Acipenser ruthenus. Next base: position 6,038,622 of record NC_081197.1, read on the forward strand.
GTGGGGGCAGAGAGGCTTCTCCAAGTGGCGCTGGAGACAACAGCAATACGTCCCTCAGTGTGGGGCACTCTGGCCGCCGTTCCTCCTCCCAGGAAGTAAACAAACGCAGGCAAGGTATTACGGGTGAGTCACCAATGCGCTCTTTCTTTAATAATAAAAATAAAAGTTTTAAACAAAACAAAATGGCACATTGGTCAAAATAAACAGACACAAAACAGAACACACATGAAATAAAACAAGTATAGCAATTGTTTTTTTCATTCCTCCTATCTGAACACCCAACCCTGATGAGCGGCTGATCCACTCTTTATATATATATATACGTGGCCATCTCCAAATTGGTAATGACTTCATTAATTTGGAGATGGCCATATTATGCACACGTTTAACTGGATGGGGAATTCTAACCCCATCCATGCTGTAAAATTATAATAACAAACATTGTGTTTTTAAACACCAAACAATACATTTAAATCATAATAATACAACAAAACAACAAATAAACACAGGGGCGGGGTGTACCCCGTCACACATTGGTTGTAATATTATACAAATTCAAAGGATTTAATAAAATAGAACTACCTATTGGAGCCACCCATGCTAACAGAAAAGGGATAGGAATTTTCATGAGTTTCATTGGGCAAATCAAGTCCATGTCCGAACATAACATCAATTAGTTTCTGAGGCATAACCACTGAAGTTTAGCAGGAAAAGCTATTTCTTTTTCAGAAATCTGTATTTTTTTTGGAGGGGGGGAGGAATGTCAGTGTGGTAATTTTGGGGTAACCCATGTTAAACCACCAAGTATCCTCTGTATGCTTCCTTTGAAAGAAGATTTTCACATAAGTTACAGGATAAAAAGGGTTAGTCAAAAACACTTGCAAGAAAGCCTGCTAGTATCTGTACAATTTTGTTGCGCTCTGCAATGTAATCAGGCACGTCTGATAAAAGGGTTAACAGTAGGAGACCTCTCGTTAAATTTCCTATATGTAAATTGTACGTAAAACATGTAGTGTCTTTGTTCTGTACACGCTTTCTAATTGCAGGCTAATGGCAGTGGCTGTGTTTCTTTCTCAATTTCTCAAGGCCGCTTTGCATTAGCCATACTTCATTTAGTTTTTTTATACAATGCTGTGCTATACCGCCTACAGAAAACGATTTCTTCTTTAGCCACCTTTGTGAGAAATGATTGAATCTGTGGTAGACAATTTCTAACCTGTTGTATTGTAGGCGACCACTTCAGGGTATAGCAAACTAAACTGTGTTTCCCCTGAAAAAAAAGAAGAAAAAGCTTTCTTCCTTTCATTGATTTTTTATTTTTTATTTGATTCTCTTTCAAATGCCTTCCTGTGTAATTAAGAAAGGCGATATGAAGGTATATTGTTAGACAAGGCCACAGTTCTTTAGCTGTCTTGTTCAAAAGCTAAAACAGCTTTCAAAATCAGCACCATAAAGTCCACTAGTCACCCTCTTGTTCGGCTACAAGTAAAATTATTAACAGCAAACCTGCTAGATGCAGGCATCAGACTGACGATGAACATCAAGATTGTATCGTTGCCTTGACAGCCCAACACAAGAATCATACTCCTCCAAGAAGGATTCAATCAATGCTTGTGATAATAAGAAATGGCCCTAAAAACAATCATAAAGGGTCCACTCAAAATGTTTATTTTTGTATACACCCCTGTAATGGATAGAAAAGGGGATTGTCTTTTGTCTTAGTTTTAGATAAGGGCAGCAGTGTGGAGTAGTGGTTAGGGCTCTGGACTCTTGACCGGAGGGTCGTGGGTTCAATCCCCGGTGGGGGACACTGCTGCTGTACCCTTGAGCAAGGTACTTTACCTAAAATTGCTCCAGTAAAAACCCAGCTGTATAAATGGGTAATTGTATGTAAAAATAATGTGATATCTTGTAACAATTGTAAGTCGCCCTGGATAAGGGCGTCTACTAAGAAATTAATAATAATAATAATAGATGGAATACCTGCAAGCCTTTGTAAAATGAAAAATACCGTACATGGCTTGAAATGGATAAAAAAGCCTCTGTGGTAAAAGTACACGTAGCAAGTGTATCTGATTAAGTGAAAGTCTTTGTTCTTTATCAAATCTCTGCAGCCACGATGAAAGGCAATTTATTTTTTATTTTTTTTTAAATCTCAATTATCACTGTATGCTTGAATAAACAGGCAACCTAATCCAAACTAAGCAGCTTACTAAACTAAATCCAAAATAAGTAGTTTACAGGAACCAGAAGGTAGTCACTGAAAATGTTCCAAACCACTGCAGTTTATGAATGTACACATTATACAGACATTAGTATAATTGCATAAAACTAAAATTGTGTTAAAATATATGTACTGCTGTCTTCTAAAATGTCCCATACTGCTATCAGAAAATTAATTTGACCACAATGTACTGGTGAGGAGTACTGATGTAAAGCCATGTTGCTTTTTTAAGCAATAAGTAGGTTTAAGAGCAGAGGAATAAAACCATTTTTATTTCAATTTTGAATACTAGCAGCTTATAGTAGGTTCAACTTGGAGCAGGCCAATTGTACAGCTATGGCCAAAAGTTTTGCATCAACTAGAATTTTAGGATTGAGAACAAAAAACTGTATGAATATATTTTTGATCTTTTATTTAACATTGTGTAATCAAATAAACTACAAAATGATATTGCAAAAGTCTACTGGAAGCCATAATAGTAGTACAGTGTTTCATGTTAGATTTTAAAATGTCACATTTTTTAAAATGTATCAGTTTTTTTTTTTAGTTTTTAATATATGTAAAACTACATAGCGCTATGTAATTCAATATGTTAACATAACATTATTCAGCAGGTTTTATTCAACTTTACAAAGCAAACATAGTTATTTCTATAGGGTGATGTAAAACGTTTGGTCAGAGTTGTAGTTCTGAGGAATTCCATGCTCGTTTTAAACTGCTTAAATTGTGTTTTTTATTCCACCTATTGAGAAACAGAGCCAATTGTGTTTTTAAAAAAGCCATCATTTGAAACTAATATGTGAATTACAAATACCTCAACAAATAGCATATTTTGTACTCAAAGAAACTGATTAATTCTAAACCTGTTTTCTAAATAAAATCAAAAAGTTATTTTTCAATTAATTTATAGAATACAAATACAATCATATGCCCATAATACTGTAAATAGAGTTTAGAGCCATCATTAGCAGGCTAGCAGCCCTGTTGTAACATGACAAAGGTGTTCAGTGTATTACAGAACCCAAGTTCAGTATAACATGAAAACATCAAGTTTGCTACATTTTGTCATACGCTGATATCCCCATAGTCAGCCCTAAATAGATCTGTGTTCATACATGGCGTGAGTAAGTTAAGCAGTGGGTCTGTATCAGTTATATTGGTAACGTTCTGTATCAGTTGTATTGGTAACGTTCTGTATCAGTTATATTGGTAACGTTCTGTATCAGTTGTATTGGTAACGTTCTGTATCAGTTGCATTGGTAACGACCCCCTCATGACCTTTCCCCAGGGGCGACCATTCCCTGTACTTGTCTAGAGCTCTGAACCTGCACTCACACATACAGCAAAAGAGCATTCCATCCCATCAGCTCCTTCACAACAGGATGAGAAAGAGAAGGTTTTCAAAAACAGATTCTTCAATGGCAAGAACCATCTTCCTATGCACTGCATTCGGCTATGCTTAGCCTTGTGCCTCACAATATCCCACAAAGACAGACACACACCCAGGTGTGCCATTGACATTGCTTACATGGCTCTGCCTTTCACAGTTTGACAGCATTGTTTATTGGATGGCTTGAGTTGGGGAAATCCATTTTATACCCCATAGACAGTTTTAAACAAATGGAAGTTTGGAGTGTAAAATACTGAGAGGTGGTGGGTTTATATTTTTAAAACGGATTTTGTATAACAGTAACATGGATTTCAACATTTTGGTTTAATTAAAGACTGGAGTTTACTATATATTGAAAATATACCTCCAAACATATTTATTTCCATATATTTGATCCAATGAAACCTCAATACAGTACATTATAATATTTACCTGTTCCAATATTACTGAATTATTGTAGGTTACATAAAACGCTATTTTTCTATAATTATAACACCATCATAAATTATGTAGCATTTAAATTTTCAAGAGGTGCAGGTAGGAGCAGATATTTTAGACTGCGTCTGCTGCCTTGCATTGGGCGCTAAATTAACAGCAAGAATTAAGTGACCCTCAAGCACTACATGCATTGACACCATCCACTGTACTGCTAACTACAGTATTGTAAATTACCTACCCCCTCTGTTCTGTTATCACACACATACTGCCCACCCCTGTGTAATTATTATACTTTCACACATGGCCAAATTCCACAAATATTCTACAACAACTATCTCTTTATTGCCCAGTTATCCCGTTTTTTATTTACGACCTGCTCTGGCTCACAGCATATACAATTTCAATTATAATCACGTGCATCTGGCACCTGCACAGCAAGTTTTAAATCGTTTCTTTGAAGTGAATAAAACAAGAGCTACTGTTTCTTTTGTGTGTGTGTGTGTGTGTGTGTGTGTGTGCGTGCGTGCGTGCATGCGTTTTTTAATCTTACCTATTTATATAATTCTCTATCTGTTAGTAAACATGTATTTTTATTTTTATTTAAAACATGATATATGGTCCTCCTACAGTTGGTTAAAGAAATTTCTGTTTGAAAGCCATGCTTTCACTTAGTGTTGCACTTCCTTGGTCATTTCACCTGTAGTGAGAAATTGTCCCCACCCCTTTCCTGTCATTAACAAACCAGCTGTTTCCCAGAGGACACTGCTAAGGTGAAATGACCCAGGAAGTGGTAGTGTAACATATACTCCTAGAAAAAGGGAAAGACACTGAGAACGTTCTTTACCCTAAAGAAGTGCCAGATATACTGTTTTAAAATGTAAATACATGTTTTATGTATGTATACATGTCTTATTTATATGATCTATATTAGGTACTGCAGGAACGCTGTAAGAAAAAAAACAGCTTGGCACGCATTCTGAAAATTAAATGTGTTTGTGAAAGTGAAATTTTACAGATGTATTGTACTAACAATGTGTTCCTCTTGTGTTGGCAGCAAACGATCCCCTATATATTTATGTATTTATTACATTTATATAGCGCTTTTCATACCGAAGTATCACAAAGCACTGTACATAACAAATACATACGAATAAAAATCCCCAACATATTATCTGCCACAAATAAAAACATATTCAATATCAGATACACAAGTTTTTAAAGCAGCAAGTAAGTTACATTAAAACCCACTAAGTTAAAAATGACATTTTATAAAAATCCATTTTCAGTCTTGACTTAAATATTGGGACTGTCCCAGCTTCCCTGACGCATGATAGCATTTGAGAAACATTTGCCACAATACTGTTGTACAGCACAGTATGTAATCTTCACAATATCATAAGTGTTAAAAAAGGCAGCTTGGACAACTTCAGTAAAGGCCAGAAAATCTGCTAACACAGACTGCCAACTTAATATCCCAGGGTAATAATTAATCAGACGTGTGCATGGCAACTACCAACTGAAAAAAAAGGCATCCCAGTTGCTTTTACAATGCTGATTGTGTTAGGCCAGTGAAAGCCAATTAAATCAATACCTGTGCAAATGGGAGTTGTGCTACCAGCTTTATTGAATTGATTAAATGCCTGCTTTATTTAATCTGTAAAGAAAATGGGATAATCCACATGCATTATGCGCTTTGCATGGCGTAGGAATCAAGTAATCTCATAAGACTCTTCAAACACTGGGCAGCACACATTAAACCTCACTGTCCAACACCACCACAAAGCAAAACATTGATATGATGCATTCAATGATGCCTGACTGGCATGCTGTACCTTTCTAACAAGCAAAAACCCATCAAGTGCATCAATGTAGGTATGCTTTGGTATCTGAAATCAGAAAATGTGCTATGCATTATTCATGGTTATCAGATAAATATGGCATAATGTAAGCTGTATATTTTCAAGAATTTATTTCCTCCATTATCTACATAGAAGTCTGACCAATACTGTATGTAGAAAATAAAATGATATGATGACTGGAGTAAAAAAAAAAAAAAAAAAACTCATCAATATCAACTGTATTTTATCCATAAAAACAGACTTCTTTAAAGCATTGTGACTAGAGCCTGCTGAGTCCTGAATTTTCATGGCAGGCGGTTGTCTTTAAGGTAAATACATTGCTGTCCTTGATTACTTGATTTAGAGCATTGTTCAGTTACATTGTGTTTTGCGCAAGTGTTTTAACAGGATTTTAAGTGCTCTGGTTTACAGGTATTAGAAACCACTTCTATGTGCTAATTGTCTAGGTACAGTAGTATTGCTTTGCTGTTTAAACAGCCTGCAAGTTTGCACTACAATGGAATTGCATGTATGTAATGTCTAATCTAAATATGAAGCATGTTGGTTGTGGTTAGCAGAGGGGAAAAAATCTCCCCTATGAATCAAGTAATTATTGGAAAATAAATTAAGAGCCCAGCTAAGTATGGATAGCTTGGAGCTTATTAGACAACCATGAATAAGCAGAGCTAGTAATACAGAGGTACTTGGAGTTCTATAATTACAGTATTAACACTTAAAGTTTTAAATACAGTGCAGTTTCAAGGGAAGGGTGCACACTTCCTGAGAAAAGTGCTGTCCGGTCTTTTTTCTAAAAAAACAAACAAACAAAAAGATCTGTTTTAATCACAGCACCTAAACAGAAACTTAAATAAAAAATCAATGCTCGCTTGTGTATTATACATGGGCACCACTGTGCTGGGAGCTGTATGCTGAGAGTAGCCATGTTAGTAACGGCGGGTGCGCCCATGCTTACCGCTGTTATGTGAATAGTATGAAAAAGCCAAATAAAATGCATCTTTATGAACTGATCTGACAGGGAAAATGAAGAAGTCATCTTTGCCGCTTGGCAAGGATCGTGCCTTTTTCTTGCATTCCCTGGCGGTTTAATGTGAGACATGCAATGGTCTAAAAATGAAGAGCTAACAAACTCCGGACTTGAAATTCCTTTGGGTTTGCAGCCTTGTTGATGTCGCTGCTGATGCGTCTCTGGTCCCATGCGTCCTGTGAGTTTGACCGGGGGCCCTGTGAATTACACTGTGTGTGGGAAAACAGTGTGGCAGTCACTGGAGGACAACCACTGTTAACTATTCAGGGTACAAAAATCCTACATATTTGAAAGATCTTTTGTGATAGGGAGCTATAGTGCAATGGGATTAAAACACTAGCATTTCATACTGGCTTGAAAAACCACAACGCATAACAAAATCATGACACATTCAGCTCCTGACTGTCTTTGCAAGTCAAGGATTGTATGGGAATGAAGACTGGAATGTCCACTCATCCTGAAGGTGGCTGTCCAGAATGTCTTGTTCAGCATGTCATTAAACAAAGAATTAGATTGGTTTGGTATATTTATTGATAACAACACGCACATGTCTTGATAATAAACAGACCCATCTTTTGGGACCCTATTTCCAGCATAAAAACAAATACATTAAATGGCCTAATGGAAGTACCAGTGCAAGCAGTTATTTATAACTCCTATTTTAAAAGGAGAAAAACTATTTTTTTTAGAAAACCAGAACCAAACAATTAAAATAAGTAAACTAATTCAAGGTCTCAAGCATTCTCAAGTTTAAATTGTGAGTAAACACTTTGCCCCTAATTGTTTTGAGAATAAGGATACCATTAATCTATGTAACAAGTGTTATTCTTTCTAGAAAGCTGTAACTAAAAGCAGCCACATATTACTGTTTGAAATGTGTAGGACCGAAATGGAACACATAGGAGAAAGCATCCTAATATAGAGAGAATAATGCAAATAATAAGGTGCTTGGATAATTAATTCTTAGAATCTCTGGTGAGCATTTTGTCCTGCCAGAGTTCTAAAGTTCTGTCTTGCTTGTTGTAGGCAGGTTACTCTACTTAGTCTGTGTCAGTGAGTTATTCGCTCACGCTATGGTCGCTCTCTATTGCTGGTGTTAATGAGGGGGTGTTTCCTGTTATAACCAGCTGGGTATTACGGGAAATCTCAACTGGATGAGCCCATTGGAAAAATTCTCACCAGTTATTATAGTTCTGTATCACAACAGATCTCTTGTTGGAAGATTTGCAGATAATTCAAGGTATTTGAGACCAGACTGTTTACACGCTATAAATGGTTATGAATCAGTTCTGCTTCAAATTGTAATGCCATTAAAAGAGTTGGGTCTGCTTCAAAATGATAAAGTATCAGAATAAGTAGACATTCTTCAAATATGAAGCAAATCATTTTAAAATGAAATGTAACAAAAAATAAACATTAAACCAATACTGGTACATTGAAAAATACTTTTTTTCTGAAAAGTTAGGAGAGGTGTTTTTTTTTAATGAAAGTTGAAGGTTTTTGGAAAATATAGGGACGTACCCAGAATATGAAATAAGTGAGACTTCTATCTGTTTAAAAACATCCAGGAGTATTCCATTTACTTTTGACACTCTTAGGATGACTCTAAGACTTAAACCCAAACATCCTAAAGTTGGCCTACCCTCAGAGGGGGCTGGCTCAGTCATACTATCTGTCTGTAAACACAAACCAGCCCTGAGTTGGGCCCTGTCAGAAGCAGCATTTTAATATACTGCTAGTCTGTGTATGTCTAATTGTTGAGTCTTTAAAAGCTGATGTGTTGCTCAGCTCTTTCATGGGGCCAGCTCTTTAAACAGTAGAGATTTAAAGACATGACTTACTCTGCCTGTATAATCAATAGTACCCGATAGCTGGGGTATTTGAAGGATGGCAGCTGAATAATTTTGGAGTGTCCATCTTAACTATGGTGCAAATCACTGTTAAAGTCAATGTAATGCTTCACCATCAATTAATGGCATGTGTCTACGAGATAGGAGTTCAAAATGATCCTAGCTTGCAGTCATGGATTGCATGCTTTGAAGCTACGGTGCGTAGCTATTGCCTTTTTAAGACATCAGAAAAACACATCTAAGGAACACTTTAAAGTTTTCTAGTAATGGTAAATTAGCCTGCTTGCTAGACTGTGTCGCTTTTGACTGGGATCTGAGAACAAAACTGATCAAGGTGAACCTAAAAAAACAAACTGCTACCAAAAAATGTAAATGTGCCTTTCATGTTTGATTGTGTGAGGCAAGTGAATCTAATGTGATATTTCTATAGGAATGGCAGGATTAAGCGCAGTTACAGTAGCAGGCAAATGTACTGTAGCACATATTGGGGGAAATTAATCAATAAGCCATTAACTCCAAAGTGTCATTAGAATATTGAATAGAGTGATTTACATGTTTTTTTTAATGACTCATAAACCATGGATGAATGAATTTTGGAAATCGTTTTCTGCACTAATTTTGTTTAATTCAGACATGTCTGTTGATTCAGCACTATGTTATATAGTTTTGTGAGAGAGGCTTCTCACACCAAACTTCTTACATAAAGGATTGTTCATTTATATAGAACAATCTGTATCCAACACTCCTAGAGTAAAAATAAATATCGCTCTCTGAAAAAAAAATACGTTTTCAATATTTTAAGCAAGGTTTTCAAAGAATTGACCAATCTGATATATTAAATGAGAAATAAGCTATGAGCAAGCGTGATTATGTGTCATTTAGCATTCCCATGCCGCCTAAACTGTTAATTCCTCAATTTTAACACAGTGTAACATTAATTTTGTTTCGTGGAAAAATGTACCGTAAGTAAAATGGCCCATATTAATATAAATGCTACAACCCTGCACTGAGAAGAAAAAAAATCACTGTTAATATAAATCTGCAAAGACGATTGAATTAACATGTACCCTTATCAATACAGCTAATAAGACAAGCAATAACACCAAGTGTATGATCCAAGTACAGCTGCATCTTCATTCAATTTAAATATCTCATATTCATCTACTAAAATGATCTGTTTGAAGTTACCCACGCAGTTTACAGATAGGAAATGGACTGAATAAATTGCCCTGGGGCTCTGTAGGAGTAAGCAGATAACTTACTGGGTTTGTTTGCCGCTGCTCTGTCAGTACGATCAGATACGATTATGTGAATTGCCTCTGCACTTATAAACAGTATTATTCAGCGATCCTCTGCATCCTCTATGATGATTCTGTATGTATTAAATCAGACCGTGTTTAGGTAGACTACAGACAAGGTCATGGGAAGATACTGATGTATTTCAATTTGATGGCTATCGCAGATGAAACCGATCATACGGTTTGATGTTTAGCTGCTTCTGCCAAATTGAAAGCACCCCACGGTATAAAGGAAAGGTTCTCAAAACAACAACCATGCTCTATGGAACGTAAACAGAAACACTACACAGGAATGCAAGTTTAATTGCTGAAATCAGACGAGCGTTCTGGTGCACTGGCCTTTCCGTTGACAAAAATAACGTTTTCTCAAGGCATATATTTATAACCATGTTAAATCATGTGCACCTGCATGTTTTAGTGCTATTCGAAGGCCTTTGTGTAGAGTTTATACTTGTTTTTTTTCCTTCGCTTCTTGCTTTTGAATAATAAAATGTTCTCAATGTAATAATCTGGGGGGGGGGCAGATGCCGTATTAGCCTATAGTTTTATGTAATTTCTGCATCTGCCCGGGCAGTTCGTCAATTGCTTCAAATTTTATGTCATTTCGACATCTGCCCTGGCTGGTCAACTGCTCACAGACACCTGAGCGAAGGACATTTTTTAACAGATACAGTAAAACTATACAGATTTCTGAGCAGAGTTGCATTGTTTGAATGAGAGATCATTCAATATCAGCAAGACTAATAATCACAGTTCAGTTTAAACGTGTAAAAGCCACCCAGTTAAATATAGTTACCTGAAACTCAGGAAGAAAGCAGTGCCAAAACTAATTTATCAATATTAGTTATTATTATTATTTGTTTATTTAGCAGACGCCTTTATCCAAGGCGACTTACAGAGACTGGGGTGTGTGTGAACTATGCATCAGCTGCAGAGTCACTTACAACTACGTCTCACCCGAAAGACGGAGCACAAGGAGGTTAAGTGACTTGCTCAGGGTCACACAATGAGTCAGTGGCTGAGGTGGGATTTGAACCGGGGACCTCCTGGTTACAAGCCCTTTTCTTTAACCACTGGACCACACAGCCTCCTTTATCATTAATCAACAGCATAAAGATTGTATTTTTCTTATTTAGAAAATATGAACGACAATTTGACTCAGAAGAAAACGTTTTCTTATAAAACAAAAAGTTTAGTTTTCGTTCTGTAAAAAATATTTTTTACACATTCAAACAATAGGCCTATTATTTCATGTCTAACATTAGCTGACATCAGACCTCAGACAATTAGACATTGGAATCAGCATTACAACTTGTCATTGCGACATTGTTAAAGCCTATAAGTTTGCAACATTTCAGCCACGAAAACCAGTTAAAGGTTTAAAACACAAACGAAATATTAAATACAGAAATTCTAAAGCCATAGCACAGTAAGAAAAATACGGAAGCGTCCTAGTGGCAATTAAAAAGACAAATTCCTATGTATGACTTTGTATCCCTTAATTAGGACTAAAAAGTCATACGTAGGAGTTTAAAAGAATTAGGAGATTAAAAGTCCTAATTAGGAGAGTTTACTCTTTTTTTCATTGGCACTAGGACGCTTCCGTAAGAAAAAAAAGTCATGTTGAAAGTAAAGCAAATGAAATAGACCCCACTACTTGATCGGATTTGATTCGGGAGAGCTGTTCTTTCAGCACCACGTGCAGAGAGAATTTGGGCTGCCTTGCGTCAGTCTTGCACGTTTACCTTGTTTCTATGTAAGCTGTGGAGCAAGGAGGAGTCGATTGGTGCTGGTTTATCATGAGAAACTGCATCCTATGAGAAAGTGCGGTCCTGTACTACTGTCACGTGACCATACGCGTAGAACTCCTCATGAAAGTAGAGTCTACGATTAAAATAAATAGGCCACAATTGACATGTAGACGCAATGTTAGAGCTTTGTCACTATATATTAGTTTTATTAGAAAGAAAGACGATGATCTTTTAAATAATACGAATAGGCCTATATTCACTGAGTGGAGATGTGGGTTAAACTAACAGAACCGAGAACGAAGATCATGCTTCTGAGTGGTACAAAGCACCCTGCACACAAATACAAAGCCAACAAAGGTAATTCACTCTCTATTTGTATTATACTGTATCTGTTAAAAATCTTTCTTCGCCCGGGTGTCTGTGGGGAGTCGACCAGCCAGGGCAGATGCCGAAATGACATCAAATTCGAGGCTCATTCGGCATCTGCCCACCGCAGCTGTGCGAACTGCCCGGGCATTTCGGCATCGGTCCATAATATACATACATACATACATACACATTCGTTATTCGACATGCTGTTGATGGAGGTAATAGTGAGTTTCTTTATTTACAGTACTGCCACCTTACTGGCTAAGCAGTTGAACAATATGACTTATCTATTTTTGATGTAAGTATATGTATATTAATAAACCCGCATTTAATGATAACTGTTAAATGAGTCCTTAAACTTCAAATTAATCGGATACTTGAATGCCACTTTTAATATATAATTTAATATAACAAACTGATGAAGAAGGGTATATAGCTTGGCATTCCAATACATTGAGTAAAGTGTAAAACAATAACCACAAACTATGTGTCCGTTTAAAGCGCTGCAGTTCTTTTAAGGTATGCAGATTAAAACCCCTCATTTTAGTGCATGATGCTGATCAAGAGGCATTCTTGAGCTTATAAGGCAATGGCGTTGTGAAAGGATTGTGTTTCATGTTGAGGAAACTACAAAGAAATTGTCTGTGCCAAAACAGAAAGCTGCAAGTGAATCAACAGCAACCAACAGAGAAGATGATTTAGAATCAATCAGTGTTCTTTTGAAGTTGATCATATCATTCCCTTGGTAGAGGGCAACGGGCTCTTCTTTTTTTTTCCTTTTTTTTTTGGTTCATCAGATCTGGTTAGTTAATCTACATATACCAAAAAATATCCTTTCATTTTACATTGTAAGGAAAGTCTTTTTTTCTACCCAATTAAAAAAAATAGGAAATACACACACACACATTCTTCCAGTGCAATTTATAATGATGTATATTCTTACTGTAGGTGCTCTGCATCATCATAACAAAAGGGCTAATCCTATCATAATACAATCCTATATACTTTGCAAGAGTCTGGCAGGATGGTATGAACAAATACATTCATTTTGTTGATAAATATGTGTAAGAGACTTCCACACACCCTGCTCTGCTCATCTGCCAGTCGCAGAGGCAGCAGTGGCTGCTTTTCTGTTCTCTCCCATTCATTAAACAGCCTTTCAGGGGCAATCTGTCCCAGGCAACATTACCCGATTATTATGCCAGAGCATCGACCCCTTTGTGCAGAATGTCGATGCAGATCTTTTTATTTTTATTAATCGTCTTGCATTGGCTTTTTTAATGCCTCCACAGAGATTTGTGGAACAGGTTTACCACACTGCTGCTCATTGATTTCTTTGTAACCCTGTTCATGCCGTAATTTTTCATTTTAGATAGCTTATAAACTAGAATCCGGTAAGTTACAGTAAATGATCAAATTCAACTAATTGAATTGTGTATTTTCTGCTAACTCATTCACTGTTTGTTTGTTTTTTTAATGTCCATGCTGTAAACACAGCGGCGAAAGCTGCAAGGGTAAAATACAACTTTGCAGGCTCTCAGACAGTTTATCCTTTTTGTTTTATTACATTTTTTTTTAATTTAATAACCAAACTCTTCTCAATACTATTGTATTAAGCTGCCATATTTGTTATACTGTGCCTTTGGAAAAATAAAACCTTACTCCAAAGCAAAAAGACCACAACGAATAAATCCTCTTTTAAAATTAAAACAATCAAATATCATAATTAAATATGGGGAAGACGCTTAAATAGCTATTGTATAGGGATAATGATGGTTGTGATTAAGACGCACACACGTACTGGTGTACGTATCTAAATATGTCACACTTTTACATAAAAACTAAAGATAATCTTTACTAATTGTGATGAAACTCTGTCAGGATATTATTTTGCACAAGTTATTATTACCTAGGGATATAAGCAGGGGGCTTGTCTTTTTTGTCATTAAATACACACACACATATATATATATATATACATATATATATATATATATATATACACATATATATATATATACACATATATATATATATATATATATATATATATATACACACATATATATATATATATATATATATATATATATATATATATATATATATATATATATATATATATGCATATGCTAAAAGAACCGCTCACCTCCCCATCCACCACCTTGCAGCAAACCTCATTCAATAGGGGAAAGGAGGCTTAGCCAGCAATTTAATCTCCATCTGCATCTGTTTCATCCATACTGGCCCTGGAAGATAAAGCCCTTTGTTTCCCCAGTGAGCTCACTCTTTCAACAGCACACAAGGAAGATGGTTTTCTGTGCTCAAACGCCATTGGAATTTTTGGTTGTTGTGCTGTAGCTTTGAGTGCACGAACAGGTTACTTTGTGGTCACTTTCTAGAGCACTACAAACTGGGTGTTTCTGGGTAGAAACAGAGAGAACAGCATACATCAGCTTTGAATGCAACACATTTGCAAGCCTGTATTATCTGTATCAAAACTGCATATAGATTGCAACCACTGAGAGAACAATACATCCTTTTATAAATCAGAGATGTAAAACTTTTTATTTGTACGTTTTGATAGTTTTATGGTATCCAGTCAGGCTGACGAATGATTCAAAGCAAATGCAGTGCCTGAAATTAACTGTTTTTCACTTGGTAACCAATAAAATAGCCAGGCCTAGTAATTCAAATTGAAGGGACATTGTAGATATTCATTATTAATGTTCAATTTAGAAACCAATTTATAAAGCATTTATATATGTAACACACTCCATAATGTTTAAGTGGTAGTAGCTGCACATGTAAAATGTTTGGTTCTGGGTTCTGTTGCTTCTATATAGAGTTTTCATTGTATATAAATTCTGCCTTTACCTGCCTGTGAGCTGTTTTGAACATGTCTGGGCATCCAAAGTGCCCGAACTGATCGGCCTTTCTCGTTACATTCAAATCACGTGACACCGTGACCTTTCTGCCAGCCCTGCGTTTATATAAAAATAAAGTAGGCGTGGCTTGCAGACTTGTCACATGATCTGAATGTTATGAGGAAGGCTGTTCTGTCCCAGCAAGCATAAAGCCAGGTAAAGGAGAACAGAGAAATGGAAAACATTGAGCAACAGAACCACTCAATGATAGCGAACATCATTACAATAGTAATAAAACAGTAAAGGGAATGTTGCTTTAATTCCTTTTGGAGCAAGAGAACTCGGAACCACTCCGAACAATTACAAATATTATAGTAATGGAAATGTAAAAAGTAAGTGACATTTTCAGCTATACTCTTTAAAACATTAATGTTTTACTACTACTCTACTTTCAGACTCTTAATTAGCCCGTTTAACTGCCAGTAATTAAAACGCACTGCCATGACTACACATCTCAGTACTCCAGATGCAGGAGGATATGCACAATGATGATTAAATCTAATTTCTGATTAAACAGACTATGTGAACAATTGGAGGCGAAGGGGGTAATTTTATCAAATAGCCTACAATGAGTGACTTACCAGATATACCCTTATTACTGTATTTTTCCAAATTGGAGCTACTGTGTTTGTGTCGTACATTGTAGAACACGATGATGGCAGAAAGCCACTCAATGGAAACTATTTTAAAAAATGTTATATAGGACAATTATTTTTCCTTTGACCTTTTTTCTCAATTTACAAGACTGGTAAGAAGGTAAGAACATTATTTGAAGTGTATTCTGCTTTTATTTGATTATTAAGTATCTTTGTTGTGTTTCTTTTGTTCCATAATGCGGATGTGCTGTATTGTACATATATTGTATATATTACATATTTACAGATGGTTACAATATATCTGCAGTATAACAGAATCAGTCATTCATGTCTTAAATTACAATCCCTTACAATATGCATTTCTATTGCTGCAGAACAATTATTGAACTTTAAATAAGTCGATGAAACTTCCATTTACACTACAGTCTTCCGGCTCCCGTTTTCTCTATTTTCATCATTTTACAAAACCTGTGTTGGAATAAAAAAAAAAAAAGGAATGAAAAAAAAAAAAAAAAAAAACTACCTGCTTTCAAGTTGGCACACCTAGCAGACATGCTTAAATTCAAATCAGCTTAACTTTTATAACTACAACATAGACCATTAGTAATATATTTATAGGGGTCTGGTTGGAATAAAAAGCTGATTATAAATAGTTAAGTAATTTTCCAATTCGTTTGCAATGCAAGTTCAGCTGTATAAATAAGTATGATACTGTACTTTGGTGAGCAATTTTTTTCAATGGGCTCATCCAGTTGACCCCTAATAACCATGCTCATTAATACCAGCAACAGAGCGTGACTCCAGCGCAAGCTGTCAAACTGAAAGGAATTCCAAACGTACCTGGCATAGTTGCGGTCTACCGCTTCTCAGGTGAGAAAAAATGCTCATCAGAGATGATGAAAAATAATGCATGTGGTAGTGTGTCAAATAAGAATTTAATGCCCACCCTTGAGGTGTGAAACTTCAAAAAACCACTGGGGTGGCAACCTCCGGATTGTTGTAGCATCCCAACCCTCGGGTGGGCATTAAATTCTCATATCACACACCCTGTGCATTATTCTCCTCCATGTATGGGCATTGATATCATATTGCTGTATTTAATGAAACTGAACTATATTTAACAGAAGTGGAGAAAATTGCATAGCACCAGATTCATATCATGCTTGACTAAGAAGTTAGTGATTCACCTTTTAGCACTAAATTCACCATGCAAGAATATTTGCCTACCAGTCCAAAAAAAATAAATAAATCTTACCCGTCTTCAAAACCTTTATTGTTTCAGGCACTCTCACCTTTGGAAATATAAGTAATCCTGCATGATAAAGCAATTTTTTATAAAACAGAAATCCTGCATGATAAAGCAATTATTTATAATAGAAATCCTGCATGATAAAGCAATTATTTATAAAACAAGAATCCTGCATAATAAAGCAATTATTATTTATAAAACAACCCTGAAGCTGGGTCCAACCCTCTAAAGGGTTTACAGCACATCGACCACTGTCACCTGACCAGCAGGGGCTGCTGAAGCACAGTGAGGTGAACAGACCCAGCCAGTGTTCCTCCTCTAACCAGTGGGAGTGCATGGCCAAGATCTGCAACTCATTGGAAACAGGATTCGAACCGCGCTCACACAGCACTGCAAG
Source organism: Acipenser ruthenus (assembly GCF_902713425.1). Classification (NCBI taxonomy): domain Eukaryota; kingdom Metazoa; phylum Chordata; class Actinopteri; order Acipenseriformes; family Acipenseridae; genus Acipenser; species Acipenser ruthenus. Next base: position 6,055,994 of record NC_081197.1, read on the forward strand.
TGGTACTGTGTGAGCCACTGCAAAGATTTCATGTGGATACAGGCAGGATTTTGTATTTTTTTCATGCCTGTGACTCGTTTGTTGAATCCGATGAATGGTGTCCTCAAGCTCAATGCACAGAAGCTTTTAAAAGTTGTCAGTTTCTAAAGCTCATATTACATTTCAGGCAATTACAGCAGGGCTGAGACTGCATTTAATGATTATCATTATCCAGGCTCCATGCCTGCATTAGGAATATATCTGAAAAGGCCAAATACAATTAAATCCACATAGGTTGCAGAATGTATCAATCTTGTGGAAGTCCAAGCTCTAAATTTTTTTTTTTTAAATCACGGAGATAATGCCCTGTGTAGACGAGCATGTCCCTGCGCAGCCTTGGCTGCTGTTCCTCACCCATCATTTCTTGTTAGACCACCAGACATGCCTAATTAAAGCTGGTATGTAGAAGTAGACTGGATTTCTCAAAGAACATTACATTTTAAATGAGATTCGAGATAACAGACATTCAAAACAGGCTACTTGTCTCTATTTTTAGATGCAACATCTTGTTTGGAAGGGTGACCCGGAGCAGACATTCACACTCTGAAACTTGCCGAGCACTCTTTATAATAGTTTGTTTTTAATATGTTTCCAGCTTCAGGCTGTCAACAGGTTCATACTGTTAATTACACAGAAATGCATCGGTTTAGCCGCTGTACTGTACTTACTGTCTGCATAAAAATAGAAATATGGTACTGCGGGGTCATTTGTTTGACACCTACAGCCTATGAGCAACAAACAAATTGCATGGATATTTCAAGTACTTTAATTGTGCCAACTGCATTCTCCAGATGGGATAATCTGACACATTCACAGCATGACTCACACCGGTAGGTCTAATCACTTACTCTGATATCATCTCGGATCTTTCTACATGAACTGCTGACATACAATATTGTTGGTTTCCATGAAACCGCATTCAGTACACTGCTGTGCAGTAATACTGCTTTAGTGATCATTCCATAGAAACACACACATTTTTATTTCACCATCAGGTGCATATTCACTGAGATTACAGATAGCCCACACATGTCAATACATTTTTATGCAGTTTTTCCCACACATTGGAAGCAAATTCATACCAAATCAGGCAAATCATCTCTGCTCCTGGAGTGAAGCGAGTCTGTATGTGTGTGGCCCTGGCCATGTTCATATTGGACATCTGACTCTGTCTTACAAGCAATAGTATCTGAGAAAGTATAGAAGCCAACCTTCCTCATATGGAGACTTCCCTAACTGTGACCTGAGGAGCCAGTTAACACTTCAACACTACAGGCTTATGTAAAGGTCTAGGTACAAAACTGCACACTGCTACAAGTACAGTAGTTTGCCTTAAAACATACTGTCAGCTTAAACTTCTTGTACTGTGTTATCTGTAACCATGTTCTGGGAAATAAAGTGCTTATTAAAAAGATTAAGGCAAACTTCAAGCTTCTACTTACAATTAAGAAACTGGCTCCGATAAGGGTTGCCTTGATAGTTACATCCAGGTCCACTGGAAACTGGACTCCAAAGGAATCAGAGTTTGTGAAATATTCGGCCGCCACTCCAGTGAACTTATTCGAGATTTTTCCAACCACAGTCACGTTATCTGAACCCAACACCTGTTGAGAAAGAAAATGAATAGTAAAGCTATGGAAGATTTCCCAGCTGGCCCTCTGCTGAAAAATGAACGCGCTACTGAAATACCAGTATTTAGTGGCTGGAGCTCAGACTTTAGTTGAATTTTTTAGTGAATGGATATTTATATTAACAATCGTATAAATTAAATAAAGTTTGAATTTGGCACCCCTGCTTATAACCAAGATGTTTTCACACTATAACTGAAATACAGTTTGCAAGAGCTTAAAATATGATGCCATATCAGCACGAGGTATGGGCAGCTCTGACCCTTGCATACCAGGTATTTGCACCAACCGTGTTCTTAATTGTTTAGCTGAACCCATGCAACCTCCTTCCAGCTACAAAAGCAGTTTATTTCATTACCCCTGTTGAACCTGGTGTAGAACAGCCCTCCAGGACCCATCGTTTAACTACATCCGACAGTCCAGTTCCAAAGTTATTAATATTATGAAACAGGAGGAAAACTATGCTGCACAACATAACTAAATTCATAGATTAAAGGAATATGCCTTTAATTTCTTCCCCACATTGAACGTTATTATTTAGTATTTCATGCAAATGGCTTCTGTTTCTCAATACTGTACCTCAGCTGCTGTGAGTCCGTTCTCATACTCACTCGAAAGTGGTCATCACTGAAGCAGCTGACAAGCCTACAGGGTGCACTGATGTTGAGCACGGTTTCACCGCTAACACTGACACAGAACTTGGGCTCAAACGGGTGCCATATCCTAGACACGCAGCCAATCGGAACCCCCTCCGGCACCTGGATCACCATCTTTTAAAGGATGTTGAATTCTTGTTTTATTTATTGTCAGTTAGCGAGTAAAAACCAATCTTGTTCAAGCATGCCTGTAAATAAGTCTAGAATGGCTTGTAATCTGTAACTGGATAAAAATATTGAACACACAGAGAGGATACAAAAAAACTAAAGCTGCAGTGGCTCAATTAAAATATAATTCTCCAGCACTTGCTAACTACACAGACTGCTTGGTTCCCAGACCCCAACTGGCAAGCTCTGCTATAGCTCAGGTTTTTGATTTACATGAAACATCTATTGAGATGATTGATAAACTGAATGGGCACTACACTGTGAATTATTTTCTGAATTCCCTTCCCTTTAGATATCCCTCTCCGGCATCACTTAGTTTTATCAATAGTTAACAGATCTCTCTGAACCGCTCTGTGCATCTTTAACAAACTTAGCAATTTGTTTCTGTAATTTAGTGAAATATAATATGGGGCAACGAACAGTGATGTTCTTTATATACTGTATAATACATTTATCAATATATATATGAACACATTTTGTAACACTAATATGTACAAACAGCTTTTGATACCAGAAACTCGATACATGTTGGAATTTAAATCCAGAATCTCTGATGAGTAACAAGTCAATTCCAATGTCAAGATTCCACACACAAACACAGATTCTAAATGAATACGTGTTCTCACTGTTTCCAAGCAGCCAGGGCACCAACGAGTCGGAGATCTGCAAGGTCGAAAAATCTGCATGACGTTGCACAGCTTACAGTCCTGTACACTTAGTGTGAAACCACGTGTATTTCTGCACAGGTCTCCGACAGCACTGCTGGGGTCCTCCAGTGCATAGTAAATCCTTTGGCCCAGGCCATTTCTCAGTTCATAGCGATTTCTTGTCCTATTTCCTTATATTAAAAAAAAAAAAATGGTTTGTCCATTATAATAGCCATTTAACAAATAAAACTTATGGGACTAATCGAAAGAAAATGTTACATTTAAATAAGTTAACATCAATTTTCAAAGATTTTACTATACCTTGTGTTCTATCAGGTACTTGATGTATTAGGATTTGATCAACCTGAAAGAAAAATCTGTATTCTTTTTTTTTGTTTTTTAACCCCTGATAGAAATTTGAAGAAGCTGTTAAATCAAAGTTGGAAGTACGAAAGAAATCAAAAGGGTGGCTACTTATGAAACAGGCAGACCTACTAAAATATCCCACAGTGACACAATATATAAAACACAATACAAACACATTAGAGTTTCATTATATCTGGTTCAAGCTAATTGCAAGATATGATAATCAGATCTATAAATACTTTAAATGGTCATATTCTACAAACGGTACAAGTGTGTATTTTGCCTAATTGTTAACAGTGTATATTCATCCCCAGACCAGGCGTACACAGTTCTGTAAGCACAGTGTTAATTTAAGTAATATTTATTACCAATACTCTTTTGCTTTAATTCACAGCCAGTAAAGTGCAGATGGATTACCAGGTAGTCAAAATCAAATGGAGGTTTCCAGATATTATTGATTGCTGTCTAGGATACAACAGGGGCGTCTCTACAGTATATACAAAGTCCTACATGAGGTATTCACGTGCCCCTCAGACACATGTAGTTATCCCAAGCTTCTTACCACTGAGAGATACTCCAGTCCAGGGGGGCAGTCTGGGGGAGGATCTGCTGGCAATGGCATCCACTGACCAACCAGTCCGATACTGGGATTCAGACCCATCAACTGAGCTACTGGGCCTGGAGTGGGTGCTGCTATATTCATGTGTGGAAAGAACTGAAATATTGCATTCCACAGGATACACTTCGGGTGTATTTGATTTGTATGAAACAAAGTTTTGTTTTCTTTTAACATTATAGGCTGCATGCCCTAAAATGTACTTCATCTAAATTGGCTTGACAAAAAGAAAAAAAGGACTCAATCTTCCGTACAAATTGCAAATACATACTTAAATTAGCAATAAATAAAAACGTGTTTCACATTTGTCAATTCATTTAGCCACACAGTACTGAGCCAGTGAAGCCAGGCATTTGCAAAAGATATGTTGCCAGACAGTGATGGGTGAAACTCTGTGCTTATCATTTCCACAATAAATAGTTTTCTCTAACTACACTGCCATACCTGCATTTCTAACAGGCGCAGCCCTGTATACAACATGAAGGGCTGGGCTATGCCCTATTTGAGGGGCTGGACCCTGCTGGGCTATAGAAGCAGATGTTGGTATCTGAGGGAAAGACACAGGCCCATAGCTGGGAAAAGAGTACTGTCCTGAAAAAAAAAAACACAGAATGATATTCCCTAACCATAAACTTAATTATGATTGATTAAATATGATATATTGTTCCTGACATATCTTGTCTATATGGTAATGCAAGCCTGAAGCACAGCCATCCCAACAGTAATGTAACAAATACATTTATCCATTTTAATAACCCTTAAGGACTGCACATTAGCCCCATAGCTATCCCTGAATCTATCCCCTGCCTAAACCATAGTTTCTGTAACCTAGACTTAAGCCCAATATTCTCCAGTCACCATAAACAATAATAAGTTATTGTTAGTTATTAATAATAGTTTAGAACATGAACGTCATACCTATAGCAGCCATGACTTTTCCCATGTTGGCCCCTATTGTTTCAGAATATCATCTGTAGGAAAGAATGGTTAAAAACAAAATGGCTATAACTGAATAGTATATTGGTGAATTTTAAACATATAATAATCTTTTGTTTTTGTATATTGGTTTCAAACATTGTACTGGAGCTCTCTGTGAAAAACAGAACAGAGAAAAGCCCTCACCTTTGTTTCACCTTTGCATCTCTTAAGGGGGAGGGGATTCCTGGTCCCTTTTTTATAAGTTTTAAAAGGTCACATGATTAAACCAGCTGATTGCTGAATGGGCGTGGTTTAAAATTGTTTTAAAAAAACAGGCTGATACTAGGTCAAATGTTCCTTCTGTTTGCTTCAGTGCAAGGTTTACTCCCATTCTGTTCTGTATGGTGAAAATAATAATAATAATAATAATAATAATAATAATAATAATAATAATAATAATAATGTTATAAAACTCAATGTGAGATGAGCACTTTTTACCAGCGCCTTCTAGTTTTAAACATTAAAAATAATTCAACAGTTTTTTTTTTCTCTTTGCAATTAAATTCACAATTTCAATGAGGCATTTTTTAATGCCTAATTGGTAAGGATTTAAACTTTCATACACAAATTCAATGTTTTGATAGACAAAAACAAAACAAATATGTAATGACATTTCACCAACAAATATTTTATTAGACCCATCAGCAGTCTGTATGTTACATTTCTGGTGGGGACTTTCATTAGGGGTGATTGGTGGATTATGAAGGCTGTTTTATGTCATTACAGTTTTTACCTATATCTCCAAAACTATCTTTAAAAAAATACAGTGCACATTATTTACCACATACTGTTGATCTGTATTTAAAATCCTGCTCATGCTATCTTCCACTTGAAGTCTGCAATTCCTAAAGTAGTTTCACTGCTGTTCTTTTCTGTCTCGTCACTCACTCACATATGCTCAACAGATTAAGTTTTGTTCTGCCTGCCACGTCAGGAATAAGAGTACGTGCCGTTTGGACTGGGACTGGGTAAGTAATATCATTAGCTCATTCAGACTAGCTCTACCACCGCTACGCTCCCCTGCCTCCAAAGCCCGCTCCTTCTCCACCCTTGCTCCGCAGTGGTGGAATGACCTTCCTACAGATGTCAGGACTGCCCAGTCCCTGACCACATTCCGGCACCTCCTTAAGACTCACCTCTTCAAAGAGCACCTGTAGAACTCCTCTGTTTGTATCCTGGGACACTATCACCCTTCATGTAAATGTGCTTTATTTTGCTCTTATCAGCCCCTATTTTACTGCATTTAATCCTGTACTTCAGAATACTGTAATCTGCCAAGTTTTTAACCTGTAGTACTTTGTATTTACTCACATCCTGATGTAACTATCACTATTTAATCATATCCTGATGTAACTATCACTATTACCTGCTGTATTATTGAATTGTGGTTTGTCAAACTTGTACTTTACTTGAACAAAAGTTATTGTATTTCTTGCTCTTATTGTATTACTTGTATTGTAACGCTTGAAATGTTTTTGCTTACGATTGTAAGTCACCCTGGATAAGGGCGTCTGCTAAGAAATAAATAATAATAATAATAATAACGGCCAAAAAAAGCTTTTCTGTTTGCTATGTTTTAACTGTCACACATTTCTAAGTTATTAATCTGCCCCACTTTACAGCCAGTCTCTAAATATGAATGCCTTAAAGGGTAGTGATATTTGTCTCCTGTTCATTACAATCAGGAGGTCATGCCCTGGCTGATTAATTACACTGGAAATGAAAATAAAATAATAATACAATTCAGATTTGAAATACATAGAAGTAAGTACAGCTCTAACACAAATGAGTGTACTCCAAAGTCAATTAAACTCAAGGCAAGTCTTAATTTCTGGCAATTGATGAAGAAGAACCCGATTAACTGTGTATGTTTTAGGCAGTTTTCACCAAATTGTTCAGATTAAGACTGTTTTGAAGTTGTGGCTTAAATGCATTACACTGAGGTCATTGCTGGAAACTGCCTTTCACAACCAGTTGCTTTAAACGTTTCCATAAAGTTGACACATGTTTCATTGCCTTAAGGATTTTGGTTCTGTGTTAAAATGTAGTTTTAATGTGCACTTGTGAAACAATACACTAAGGCAACCAACCAGTTTTCAAATGTTTTATTCTGATAAGCTTTGAAAGTAGTTTTATATATAATGACAGTATTATTATTTTCAGACAATAAGCTAGAGATTTAATTTGTTTTAAACATATCAGTTATGCATCATTACCAACACACTGTCATCATTCAACACTTATACATGTAGAAATAGCCGTTCTTCAAACTATCAAATGAAACTATCAAGTTCTGTTATCATTGTATGCAGACGAAGCCAAGTGAAGAACTATTTGAAATATGGATTGTAGGCTCTGCGGATCTTCATGGACACAGACTTGATAGTGACAGCCATTCCGTTCTGTGTCCAGGTGTCCCACTGAATGTGAGAGTTTATGGAGCTGTCGGGTTCCAGGAGACCCCCGTTGAGATTGGCCATGCCACACTGATTAAACCACCAGCCCGTTTTATTGTTCTTAGTGCTGCAGCTCTCCACAGCAGACCCATTAATGGTGCAGAATGGACTGCAGCCGTCATTGTCAATATCGAAAGTACTGAAGGGCATAGAGTTCTGGTTGTCCTCTTGCCGGTACCCTCGAAATGCATCTCCTATCAAAAATAGAGTGATAGAATTGAGCATACAGTATATAACAATGTGAATACAACTAAATAACTTCTTAGTCTATCTGCCTCCTTCGTGGAAGTTTTGTTTATTATTTGTATGACTGAGTGTTTGATAGATGACATGTATCTGTATAATAATTGCATCCATACTGCATGTACATATTATGGTAAAAGCTTGATCAGCTGACGGGACTGGAGTGATTTTTAATATAAATATAAATAACATAATGCTAAAGTTGCTGATTCTGGAGTGTTATTAGAGATTTTGGTGTCCAAGATCTGTGCTGCAGTTAAAACAGTTTGCCTCATGGTGGCACTGTGATAATAAAGGAGGGGAATCTGTCTCAGAAGTCACAGTTACAATATTTGTAAGCTATGCAGAAAAAAAGAAAATCTCTCTCTCTCTCTTTATATAACTTTACATATATATATATAAAGTTAATTGAAGTGAAAAATATTTTAAAAGAGAATACATAGAATAGCTGTCATTTTTGCATTTTGTACTTCCAACAAGAAGTACTGTTAAATACTGGTGTGGTCCATAGATTTGCAGGAATTACAAAGAGGAATGACACGTCATACAGCAGTGTCCTTCTCACCTGCACTGCCAGCATAGCGACCCAAGTGGATCTTGAAGAACCTGCTATCATCTTCCATCCAGAAGTTGTCATAGGAGGCATAAGCAGACGTGTCATCACAGGACTCCAGTGCCACCTGGAGGCGGAAGTTGGTATTCTTCTGGTTGACAATATGGAAAATCTTTCTAAGACCCAGCCAATGTTCACCTAAAACAAACAGAATGCACTACAGTTGAATACTAATTACTGCCCCTGCCAAAGTATCTTCAATGGCAATACATTGCTACCAGCTACTGTCCATTGGTATGAGCCATTTCATGTTGTGACAAACCAATAGTAACATGATGGTACTATGAACCACTATGTAGGGTAACCCATTGCTGTACCACATCATGATGATTGTGCAACATTATGTCTTCATAATCCTGCTAGGGCTTATTTATGGTTTATGGTAAATACAGTACGCATTATAATTATGTCTATAACTTTTCAGTGAAGGAACACACAGCACCAACTAAAGCGAAGCTTTCCTTTTAAACAGACAAGTCATTTTTGAAAGAATGCTTTCAATATTTTATGCTAAAGAATGTCCTAACCAGGTTTCACCATATACTTTGTTATGATTTACCAGAAAGATCCCCAAATCCATCCATATACTCTGACCAGGCTCTGTTGAAATCAATGTTCCCATCGATTCGTCTTTGTATTACAGTCCATCCTCCACCCATATAGTCCATTTCACAAAACACCTATAAAAAATAAATAAATAAATAAATAAATAAATAAATAAATAAATATTTTCTTCAATAATAAAACTACTGGAATACAGTGCAATGTGCTGTAGGATACTTTGCCACAGCCCCACAAAGTTCTCTAAAAATAAATGTTCTTTACCACGTTTCTTTTTGTTCTTATAATGTGTTTGTTTATGTATTCATATTTAAATAGGATACTGTACAATAAGTACAGGAAATGACATCATATGAGCAACCAATAATGACACTGCAGCACTTAGTGCCCAGTTCAATTAACTTTTGGCTGGGAAAATGCATTTAGGAAAATATAAATGTATGCAATCAACCAAGCAAATGTGGAGACCTATTATTATTATTATTATTATTATTATTATTATTATTATTATTATTATTATTATTTTCGATTAACACATCACCAGCGATGAATTCAGAGTCGTCTGACTTGTTCTTTCCTCAAACTCTTTTCTCGGTCAATGTTAACTGAATAGGACCCTTCGTTTTCCTTTGAGGTCACCCTCTGTGTATTTGTATGTACTTGGGTACTGTTTTACTGACACAGCAAAGTTTGGTAGATTTTAATTTATTTTTCCCCCAAACATCAATACCAGTATGTTAAACTGTTTGGGATAAGCTTTTGGAATACAAAGAATCTAAATGCTTATGTTAACAAATCATCTTCTTATGTTATGCTAATCCCTGTAACCCAGAAAGCCACTCCTTCCCTTTTTTGATTCAATAAAAGTGTCTTGTTTTGTGAGGGATCAGGCAAGGGTCTTATACAAAAATATATATATGGGATGCTGCAGACCTTAAAGATAAGCACTGCCATGACATATACTATGCAATAATACTGGACCAAATAACAGTGATATAAAAATATAACAATCCACATAGCAATCTTAAAACAGGGGAAAACTGTTCCCATATATTTCTATATTACCTCGAATGGATAATCAGTTCCATCAGGTTGGATGATGTAAATTCCGCTTGGAGTTTTAGAATCAAAGTCGAAACTGTCTCTGATGTCACTGCAGTCCTGCCCTGAAAGACAAGTATACATTGCCAGAAGTCAGCTGAGCTGAAATAAGACTGGGTTTGTTCTATGGTGATATGCAGTGTAACTGCTTTGTAGCGAATGTCTACAATGGAGTTATGAGTGGCTGTAACTCCCACAATTGTACACATACTGTATGCAAGTCTTCCCAATAAAGGCTCATTGTTTGTGTGCACCCTCTGGTGGTTTTGTGCCCAGTTACCTGCCAGCTGATATGTAATACATCCATCCCATATCCGACTGCGATGAGACCAGAGTAAGGGCGGATATGTAAAAAGGCAGATAAATGACTCCTGTTTTAAATACAATTACTATATTCACACAATTATTGTTTTGAGATTCAGCTTTTATTACGGAGCTCCCCTAAATCCATTGTTTAGAAAGATATGGGATATTAATACTTGTGACAGAGTAGACGGCTGCTGCGTGGATGCGCGGATTCGCTGCTGAGTGACAGGCCGGAGATTGAGATGGCGGTTGAAGTTTATACGCCCGCAGGCGTACAGGATTTATTTACATATCAACATAATGAACAGCTCACATGACGCTACCAGCAATGGTTGCGCACAGAGCACATACAACACAGTGTACGAAAACTTTGGTATGACCTACAATATACGAACTAATCTTCTCTGTTAAAAAATAAACTAGTGTTGCTGAAGAGATGTGTGACGGATTACTGTATTTCATTTAAAAGTGTAGTGCAGGTAGATAACTGGACCCTGCTACAATACGGCATATCTGAGATGAAGCCAACTATAGCTGGTTTAACACAATTAAAAAAAACACTCAATGTTAATTTGAGTGCTCATAAGCAGCTTCTTTTGTGGTTTGCAGCATGTCCAGCCTGTTTTTGCATGTTCGTTCGTTCATTTATAGGATGCACAGGTTTAACCAAACAGTAAATAAAGAACAGCAAGTATTGAACTGGACAGCCCTGGATGAGCTCTGACATGGGTGTGTTCGTACCGTGAGACTGCACAGGTTTAAGGGGGAAAGGCTCAACATTGTTTCTCCAAGCTTCTGCATTCAGCAGCTGGACTTTGTTCATCAGTTCTCTTACCTAGGAAAGACAGGATGACACATTATCATACGCGTGGAAACTGACAGAATTTTGTCTGACTTCATGAGAGTCATGAACACATGGGGTAAGATCATTTCCAAAAATAGGTTTCCATTCCTTGTGGTAGATAAATAAATTAATCCAAAGTAATGACTTTCATAAAAATGTGTCTGAGAAACATATCTACATACTGCATTTCATGAAAAACACTTCAGTCACCTACACAACACTCTTCTTCAACTCCCTTTGCCATGACAACTCACGACTCAAGTGATGAGCTTACTCAGTGCCATATTTATCCCCACTCTTAGAGCAGCGATGTACTGGTGCATGGATACTGAATTTACAATGAGCAATTCAGCAGGGTCCCCACAGTAAAGCTGAGCTGGTAAAAGAGATGTCAAACTTCTGTCTGATGCTGCATAATAATGGAAATTAAACATTAATACTATATGTTTTAATGTGTTTTTTTTATCTTGAATCGTTAAGCCATTAAAACAAACACTGGTTATTGAGAATCAGTATATATAACAAGTGTGAAGTAATTCTACTGCATACAGTACCACGGTATACACTGGAGGTATCAGACAGAGAGGATTCAAGATGGAAAACAGGTTTTAAAAAGTAACTTAACTGGCTTGAAAGAAACTCCAGGGATTGCTGATGATCTTCCATCATGCCCCTGATCAATTTCCTTGTACTTCTTGTGTAGGAAACAAGAGAGTGCTGAAGGTTTCCTTTAATAAAATGGGAAACGGATTTACTAAGCAGCCCTGCTGCTATGAGGTTGAACTGTATAGCGTGCATGAACTCCCTGATGTATGAACTCCCTGACACAGCTAATGGGCTTGCAGTTGAACTAACTTACTACGAGGTTCACAGTTTTACTTTGGGGTCTTTGGCCCCCACAACCCCATGCTAAAATCTCCTCTAAATGATTATCAACAACTGTGTTATATGGGCTTAGCTCTATATCTGTCCATATACAGAACATCATTCTACAGGCTGTGGAGCTTCAAACTTGCTAGTCAGCCAAGTTAATATTTGATCATGTATTTCTTTTGTTTATTTGAAGTTATTTATACTGGATAGATGCATCACCTAATTCACAGGGATTTTCATCCCTCATATGAGGAGTTGACCTGAAGGGGAAAGGAAGTGGGACTAAGCCAGAGTTTTATTGACATGTACTGTTGCTAGACCCCTGGGGTATTAATAAAGTGCCATGGCGGCTGTATTTACAACACATTAGACAGGACCATGGGTCTAATATCTCATTGAAAGCAGTATCCCTAACACCTTGCTTGGGTGCTGGGTGAGCTTTGGCTTAGAAGGAAGAGCGCCTGTATAAGGAGGGGGTTCCCCAAGCAATTCATGACAAAGGTCCTCGACCTTGCTTAGCTTTTGATATCAGACTGTAAGGTGGTTTGGACTGGAGGCAGATCCTTGTACTGTCATGGCTGCTCCCCCTGTTTATTTGGAAAATGATACATACGACACATGTAGTGCTTCTCTTCCTTTATGAGCTTTGCTGACAGCTCACAGGGGATGTGGCAGTGCTCATTCTTGTTTCCGCTGAGAGGAGACGCCTGCTTGGCCCTGCTGGAGTTCGGCATCGTGATGTTTGCTTCTTGTTCAGTGATATCCGCTGCGGAGTTGTTTTGCCCAGTATCCTTGTAGAAGACAGGACATTACATAGCAGTGTTGCAAGCTAGTTTAGTGATTAATCGTTCCTGAACTTCTACTGTTTCTACACATCCCAAGGGTTATTACTATTGTTAAATAGATTGTATCCCTTTTTTTTCACCCCATGGAAATTTGAATGTTGCCTCACTGCTGCAACCCACTTATTGAACAGAGGGTTGTGGGCCGCTGTCAAGCCAATCATCTCTTTTAACCCATTAAACCCAATCAAAGGATGTTACCAAGCTAATGAACCCTGGAGGCAAGGGCACAGCCTGGGGGGTCTCTGTCTGGAGGTCTGCTCGAGAGCCTGGGTCACGTGACCTAACACAAGACGAGTTTCCCTCCCCCAACCCACTGGAGCGCAAAGGCCAATACAGCACTCCCTGCGGACCCCCAGCCAGGAAGGACAACTCGACTAGGGTTTCAGCCAGTGAGCTCCCAATGGTGTGACTCTCCTGGGCTCCAGTGGTGGTACCTTTACTGGATGAGCGCTTTATAATAATACAATACAATACCATTTGATTTTATATAGTGCACTTCACGCAGAGCATCCCAGGGAATAAAATAAAAGCTCCAAAAAGCCACTGGCCAATCAACCCAGCTCAAAAATAAGCTGATTCAAACAAATGTTTTTAGATGACTTCTAGGAACTACCAAAGTTTCAGCAGTCGCTGATCTCAGGGTGTGACTAGGAGCATAAGGTGCCGACATTTCCTGTAAATATCAAGGCCCAAAACCATGAAGGGCCTTATAAGTAGTAAAAAGAATTTTAAAATACTAAATTTAACAGGAAGCCAGTGCAGTGATTATGAGCTATAGTTTACTTTCTGTACAGGTCTGATGGAAAAAGCCGCCTCATTAAAAACAGAGAAGTGCCAACCAAGGTAAAAGCAGGATGTAGCGTTTGTGTTGTCACACAGCTGGTATGAATTTCTTTTCCACATGGTCACACAATTGTTCAAGACAAGGCTTAACTAACAGTAACTCTCATCACACGGTTTTCTGTTTCTAATTATTCTGCCATTGACTAAGCTGACACCCATGTTTTGTGCCAGGGGCAGGTTTGAAATACCATTCCTGTGGAACTTCCAGGCCACAGACATCAAGGATACTGTGACTTTCCCCCCATTTTAGGACAAATCTACAAAATTTGCAGCATAAGTTTAAGGTAGGTTTTAATAGAATATTATGCAGGCAATAAAAATTTGCATTATAAATATCATATGGGAGATACTGAAATTGAAGAAAGGAACTATGAAAAAGACCTGCCTGCTGCCTACAGGACCTTGCAGTTTTCTATAATATCCGTCAGACATGCCTGCTGCTAATACCAATGTGGTGACTCACATAATAGATATATTAAACGCTTCACCGTACTAAAAATCCTATACAGGCTTCTAAGCATATATGGTCTATAATATTGGAAGTTTAAAATTAAGGTTATGTAACTTGTTATGCCAACAGAACAGCACAAATAAAATAACTGAATAAATAAATGACACTATAATTCTATGCACTATAACAGCCATTACTCAGCTCCATATAGGTGAACAATAATGTAAAAGTATATGCATACAAAAAAAAAAAACCTACCACAGCATTAAGTGAAGGTGTCCGGCTATCACCAAGGACAGACATCCCCAAAGCAGAAAAGAAGACGGCTTGAATTATCAGGAAGAATTCACAAAACTGTATCATTTTCCTTTAGCGAGAAGTTCACTTGACTGCAGCCTTATCTAGCGAGAGAAAGTTAGTGAATATCTGCTTGTTGAACTAATGCAGCTCTGCTGGCATCTGTACAACAGCAACAGTCCAAAACAGCAATGAGCTAATGTAATGTCAGGATATAATAAAAACAGTCAGCTCGAGCGAGTGTTCAAAGCTGTATCAAAAATCCATTACTAAATGTTGTTTGACAGAAAAACTCCTGAAACGAAAACGTTTTGCTGAAGTTTTAAAAACGGTTGCTTGTTCAGAAATTAGAAACACATGCCAGGATTGATATGGCTGAGTAACTGGCTTATAGTATCACTAAGATGTAACAGAATTCAGATTCATGCATAGTACCTACATGATATATTATTAAATATACTGTACCCTTCAGACAGATCGTGTGACAACCCTACTGTATCTCTCTTAAAGAAAGTCTTGTTTAGTCTTCACATTTCTCGACACCGTTAAGGTGCAGCTGTTCTCACTATGCGCTTCATATAAATGCCTTGTAAACCTTTTTTCTTTAAAATTGTAAAGCCCAAACCAGTCTAGTCATATGCCTGCAGTAAGTTTTCTGGTACATCTGTAAAGTATTAAATACGCTAAGTTGCCAGAAATCTATTTAAATTGACACATACAAACAATTCTTTAAGCAAATATTTCTAAGGCCGGGGCTAGGAAATAATACACGATTTTTGTATATATGTATATTTTAATAAAATCCTTGTTTGGACTTTTTATTAATCTGGCTTTGAAATAGTTTTTGAAATATTTCCACTCTTAACCCTTTAAGGACTAAGCGTTATATTTATTTTTTTAGTTTTTGTTTGTTTGTTTGTTTGTAAACGCTTATTATTATGTATTCTGCTTAGTGTTTTCAAATAGATGCTTGTATAAAACATGTTATTCTATGACCTGAGGGACATTACAATACTTCCTGAAAGTTTTGTTGAAAACTATTGATGTTTGGGCAAATTACAAGATTGTTGCACCTGAGTGATTTTGTGATTTTTTTTTTTTTTTACACATTTTTTAGCTGACTGCCTTTCTAGCTTTGAAGTTCATCAAAACTCTATTGTGTCTATTGGACTTGTATAGTAGACACTTCAATTGTATTTTTTGGTTCAGAACACTCTAGACTAGTGGCTTTAAACCCCGGTCCTGGGGACCCAGTGTGTCTGCTGGTTTTCATTCCGAGCTCTCAATTACTTAACCTTAATTGAAATGATAATTTGCTTAATTATACCTTTTTAATTGTTTTCAGCTCTTAAACGTCATTCATTACACTGCATGTGTCGGATCAATAATACCACTGTCGGTAACATTCCATTAAGTCAACTATCTTCTATTTTAAATGAACACACAATTGCTGTATTATAAACACGCTATCAATCAATCTGAATTTCAAAAGCAATGCTGATGCTGAAATTGTTAGACACGCCTTATGTGTGACGTTTACACTTCCCTGCAGCATCTTTGCAATTTGCGAGTCTGGGAACTGCTACAGATTTGCTGAACTACCACAAACACCAGTCTTGCTCCACTGTCCCACCGTTAAAAATAATCCTGCACAGTTTACAAAAAATATGCCTTATTCATACTTTCCAACATTTGGAAACTGTTCAGTGGGCACTCGTCTCCAGGTGGAGGGGATCATACGCAAAAAAACACAGGAGGGCTGATCGCACGCGCAGCCATAGATATTCAAGTATGTGAGCTTGCCACGTGCACTGAGTGCATGCCTACCACAGTCTGCCGTACATGTTTAAAAAGACATACTGTTCTTGTCGTACTTCGTGCAGTCCCTTACATTACGATCGTACGTCGCTTCCTCCTTTCCTTTCCCACCTAATTTCAAGGATAAAAAAAGCCTGATGTTTTCCGTCCATGGTTTCCCTTTCCGTTACCATGGAAGCAGCGTCTCTGGTTGTCAAGATGGCGGAGCTGTTGGATCTACAGGGACAGCGGCTCGAAAGTTTTTACTAATGATAAACCCAGGTAAATTATAAATTCTATACATTAAAGTAAAAGCTACTGGGTGAAGAACGAGTAGTAAACGAAGCATTTTGCTACAATGGTGAAACGTATTATTGAAACTGGAGCGTGCTAGTAGTAACATCTCGCATTTGGGTATTCTGCAATGCTGTGGTGGAGGTTAGCTATTTTGAATATGACAACCCGTTTCATAAATGAATTCAGCGATCCCTAACGGTTTGAATGTGGATTCGGGCAGTCTCTGCACACCTGTCGCCACCTTGTCGGTGGGGGAATGAGAATGCATGTTCAAAGGGCCAGCTCCTACTCGTATCCTTCAAAAAAATAAGTCGAAAAACTGAATGTATGTTATATTGTAATTGTAGCTATAGCTTTAAGTGGGAGTTTGTTTGAATTATATCAATTATGTAATTATCATTATACATTTTTATTTGTTTGGCAGAAAAGTTGCTACAGTACAGTAAGCCAGTAATAGAGCAGTATTTTTGTTATAATCCTTACGTTGTTTATTGTCTAATCCTTTATAATGAGCTGTCAACGTTTCTGACTGCATCACTGCTATTATAGTATATATCCTAGTTTCATTCATAGAGGATACTGAAAAACAGTAAAGATATGAAAAACGTTATTTCACCAGACAGAGGGAGTTCCTAAATTGTTTCCCCTAATCAGATGTTGTGTGTAATTCAGTGTTGGCTGGCTGTATCATTAAACCTTGGCATGATCATCGGTCTCGCTTGGATTATAACAGGACCTCCCAAGACCCTGGTTGGGGGAGGGGGCTGTCAATTATAATGATTCTAGACAAGCTTCAGGAAGAGAACAATTCATACTCAACAAACTGAACACCTTTCATGAATCATGTTTTGTTTGTTAACACTTTGTTTGCTTTTAAGATTCACTGTCCTAAAACAAGTGTACAGTGTTGTAAAGCACAGGCTAGCGAAAGCATGGTGATACACAGGAAACTATGGTAAATAGCAAAAGAGTGTGTAAAAAAAAAAAA
Source organism: Acipenser ruthenus (assembly GCF_902713425.1). Taxonomy (NCBI): domain Eukaryota; kingdom Metazoa; phylum Chordata; class Actinopteri; order Acipenseriformes; family Acipenseridae; genus Acipenser; species Acipenser ruthenus. Next base: position 6,073,607 of record NC_081197.1, read on the forward strand.
ATACACATACATACATACATGTTATATATACCATAGTATGTATACTACAGCATACATAAGGGAAAAGCTCAGCAAACTACAAACTTTCTCTAGGATGAGCCCCCTAAATGTTTTTACTGTATATATGTCAATTGTTTATAACACACTCAACATAATATAGCCTATTTCAATAAAGTGTTCATTGTTTTCTCTACCTAGACAAGTAGGCACTTGCAATGTTTGATGTTAAGAAGCAGATTATCTTGGACAGCCCTGTAGGTGAGCACCACTGCTTTACACAGATATACTGCACAGATAAGTCTTTATGGCAACCAGGTAATAAAGATACAAAAAGTAGACGTCACCTGTCTTCAGTAACGTAGTAACTTTTTTGTCTGAGTTTAACAATTCCAATATTTTGATATTTTCATTTGGAGGGGTGGAACAACGACTCAACTTGTTTTACAGTCTATGGGAATCAGTGGACTGGGTTTTATTGGTCCTGGTTTCCATTTGTTAATGACAATTGTGAACTTGTGAACTTTGAACATACAAGCCAGATTTTTTTTTAGGTTTTAAACTCCTTAACCACATATGCTACCAGAAATACAAAGATACAGCATGACGGTGATTTGGAAGAGGATCGTCAAGCCTTGGTTGAGGAGCAGAAAGCAAGTCGAGCCCGGGCTCGTCAGTTCTCTTCGGAAACAAATCGCAGAAGAAGGTGAGTTTAAAGTCAACTTTATTTTAAGAACCCAGCAGTTTTGTTCTAAGCCAACCGACATTTACAGTGAGACATTAGGCAACAGTTTGGTAAGCTTTCAGTACCCTTCTCGTTAGCGTAGGTGCTAATATGGATCTGAAATGTACTGAAAAAGCCATATTGTGTGAGGAAAGTGTTACTGTATTTGTGAAGCTAAAATCTAACCATTTACTTGTCTGTGCCTTTTCAGTATGTTTTCCTGTAAGGATGATGCGGATGATTCCATCATAAAAAAGGGGTTTTGTTACTTTATTCCAGTTTGTGATGTACTGTTATTTTTTTTTAAAGGTCATCCATGTCCATGTTTATGTAATAATAATATAACCCTCTTCTGTACTCATTTCAGTACTTCAGTTATGTATGTACTTATACTGTATGGTATGTTACATAAGCCCAATAATACTCAACAAATCTGTTTTATAATATAGAGAAAATAAGAATACTATTAGTTTTATTTGTGAAACATTATTCCACGTGCTGTTTTACAAAGCTGCCTGGTCCATTGTAGCTGTATATAGTCCCATTGTCCCTAACCCAGCCGATGGCATATTTTTTCCAATGCTGCGGTGACACATTGTTGGTTTTAGCAGCACTGTGACAGAAAGCAGTGAAGGGAAATAGATATCCTATTATTCCACACTTAACATGTCAGCAGGATTTTATCCGCTGGAATTAGATCTCTTAATTAGGAACTGTCATGCAATTTATAAGATCCATTCGCTGTTCTGGCTAGACTAAAGGGTTTCCCTTAGGCTATTAAGTTCACCTCAGGTTCAAGTCCAAATCCTGTGCCAAGCAATATAATCTGACAAATAACTAGAAGATAAACAATATAATATGGTATACAGAATTAGTTATTGCTTTTAGCATGATGTGATGTTGTGTATACTTTTTCTATACATCTGCTACCGTATGTAGTTAAAATGTGATACCCAATACTACAGGTTTTACTGTATTTGATTCCCCAAATCTTTTTTATTTATCAATACTTCATTGTCTTAAATACTACAGTATATGCACATTTACTAAGTGCTAATAATTGATCAAAACAAGATGCGTAGTGATTTTGTTGCATTATGTATTTTGAACGGGAGAAGCATTTTGTTTATTTTTCTTACTGCACTTGTCTAACTTTAAGTACCTGGAGTAGTGGATTTGATTAATTGATGAGTACTCTGAGAAGTTTGTCTACAGGGAAAGGTTCATCTTTCATTTTAAGCAAAATACAAGGAACCTACAAGGCTTGAACAAGTGTTTGTTGCACGATTAGATTACTGCCTTCCTCAGTCAGCCCTCCTTTTTGTGTTCTGGGATTACAAGCTTCCATTTACAAGGTTGATGGAACTTTTATCTGTGCTGACTTGACAAGTCTCTACAAGATAAGATGTTTTGTAGGAAAGCCTACTGGCACGTGATTGGCTGAGCTACTGAAGCTATATGTTGGGAAGCGCTTGCCAATCTTGAAGCCAACTACAACCTAGAATGGGTTCCTGAATATAAAACTGTATTCTATTAATATAAAAAAAGTTGATGTATAGGTGGCACATTAACTAAAGTACTGTAAGATTTATTAACAATAAACTTTTAATCATGAGATATATAGAAATACTAAAAGAAAAAAAATATTTTCACAACCATTTCAAAACATTTTTTGTGTTACAATTAAAAAGGACAGTCAACATACTTCTTTTTTTAATGTATTATCCATTTGTTTTTGTTCCGTTGCATTCAGTTTCCTTGTGTAGTTTTGTTTTCCAGGATTTTGCCATTTGTTTAAATAGATCTGTTCTGTTTGAACTGCAGAATTCTGGAGGAGAGGCGAAAAGAAGAAGATGTGAGGGAGCAGAGAGTGAGGGAAGACATCCTCCAGCAGAGGAAACAGAGAGTACAGGAGGTGACAGAGAGGTTTCAGAGAGCACATCTCCCTCCAGCACAGAGAAAGAGACAAGGTGGGCAAAATACAAAAGCACACCAAAGAAGTAGCTCTTCACTGTAATCAAATTTTTTTTTTAATTATCTTTGTATTGACTTGGTTACAACCCCAAGGTAAAAAAATAACATGAGACTTAACCTGGGATTTAATTTTAATTATGACACAGCTATCCTATAGCAGCTTTTTAAAAGTACCAAATAAGAAAATAAACAACAAGTTTGATTCAGATAGTTGATGGTTCTGGCATTGTATGCTGTGTTAGCATTGAACAATTGCATACAGTTAACACAGTTGTTTTTTTTTTTTTGGTGCTTAAAAGCACTCTGGCATTATAATCCTAGTCTTAAAAACACATGTGATTACTGGGTATAGCTTTAGCAATCCAAATATATTGTGCTTTTGGAATAGCAAAACAAAATAAATAGGCTGACTAATATACAGCTATTGCCAAAAGTTTTAAGATTGAAAAAACTATATGAACATAATTTAGATCTTTTATTTAGCATCATGTAATCAAAGAAACTACAAAATGATTTTGCAAAAGTGTACCAGAAGCCATAATAGAAATACAGTATTTCACATTAGATTTAGAGATGTCACATTTTTTAAATTTTTATCAGTTTTCCGTTAAGTATATGGAAAACTACAAAGCGGTATGCAATTCAATATGTTAATGTGACATTACTCAGCAGGTTTCATTCAACTTTATGAAGTAAAATGTGTTAATTCTCTAGGGTGATGCAAAACTTTTGACCATACACTGTAGCTGTATAAGCTACAAACAAGAAACAGTAGCCAGTAGCTAGACTAGTACAACACTTTATATCACAAAGACACATTACAATACTATTTTATGTTTAACTTTCTAAAGTTTATAGAAAACAAACACCTCGATTAGAAGAAGCCCTTGAACAGATCCAAGGTTCTTTTTCGTCCTCATCTCCTTATTCTCCAATCTACTTGAGAAACCCCACCAATAACAGGTAAGAACATGCATCTTGCTAACTTAATTAATATCCTATTCCCTTCAGTAAAATATATTGATGTGGGAAAGAGACACTGGTGGCTCAGTGGCCCTGGTTATTATGCTAGGAACTAAATCGCAGCTTTGGAAGGACACCCTAAAAAAGTTATACAGGGATATAGTGTACTTACGGCCACTTACATTTTGAAAAAACCGAATATAGAGAACCGATTATCCAATTGTGATGAAACTTATGGCCATTTATTACGTTTCTTTTGACTGAATGGGCTCACGAAGGCTATATGTTTGTAATCTGTATGAAATTTGCCTATACATTTTGTCATGGTATTTACATTGCCAGTTTACCTATGCTGATGCTTCAATTTTCATACAGAAGATAGGACTGGCGGATACAAAGGAAAACTCAAATTCAGAGCAGTTGGGATGTTAGTAAGTTACCTTTTTATGCAAACGTGCCGAATTAAGTCAGAGAGGCTTAAACTCTGAGCTGCAACCAAATGCCGTAGAAAGGAATCAAACGTACCCGCTGAACAGAAAATAGGAGGCACTTTTTTACACAGAGAATTGTGAGGGTCTGAAACCAACTCCCCAGTAATGTTGTTGAAGCTGACACTGGGATCCTTCAAGAAGCTGGTTGATGAGATTCTGGGACCAATAAGCTACTAACAACCAAACAACTTTTTTGGGCCGAATGACCTCCTCTCGTTTGTAAACTTTCTTATGTTCTTATGTTCTTAGATAAACAAATATAAAAATATATCAAAAAGAAACAAAGCAGTTAGTGGTGTTCAGGAAATTCAGATTTGCAAGACTTTTGCAAAAATAAATACATTATTATTAACCTTTCTACTGTTTGCATTTTAAATAAAATGTTTTTTTTTTACGGAGCATTGTAACATAAACATGTTTTCTTTATAGTACAAACTATACTGTAAATATTTGACTATGGCCCTAAATGTCTGTAATCAACATAAGTGATATTGTACCGGTATATCTTGTTATCACTGAACATATACAGTATTACGTGGTTAGCAGTCTAAAGTTCAGTACTGTTTACAGGAGCCACTCTTCATCTCCGAGCTCTTCAGCAGTCTCGAGTAGCTCTCGCTACCAGAAGCAGCTGTCAGCAGCAGTGGCCTATGCCAAACTGATGCAGGAGAAGAGCGGCACCAACCTCATGAACAGCCAGCTGCTGTTTCAGCATGAGCTGCAGGAGACACAGCGCCTCCTGGAGGAGCAGCAGGTAATCGCTCTCAAACAGTGTTATATTAAAACAACTGTGTAAATATTAGAGTGCATAACCTACAACCATGCAGTTGTACTACTTAACATGTAATTACTGTATATCCATGCAATTATACCTTCAGCCCCAGATGAAACCATGTAAGGAGTAACATAAAGTAATTTGCTCTAAAAGCCCAATGTTCGCTCCTGCTTAAAGTAGCACATTAAATGCATTTTAAAATCTTTTTTTTCCCCCGTTTCCAGTCGTTTTGTGTTCTGTTTCTCTTCATTGCTTTTTTATCTGTGTAGTTTCCATTATCTACTCCTACTCCATAACAGTGTGATGGAGGTTTTGGAGGAATTAGCATCTTCTTCTCTAGTGCAGTCTGTAGTGCTACCCATGTGCTGACACCTAAACTTTGTCGCAGACTGAGAATCACATTTCGCCCACGGAAGATTTCACATTTTGTTACTGTGAAAACGTTCCTTTTTGCAAGAGGACACATTTAAGCATAAGATTTATATAAACCTGTATAGTCAGTGTACTTAAACATCAAGGGCATATATTTTTTCAGCTTCTGTAGTGCCATATTTGCTCCTGTTTTTTTAAATTCAGAAACAAAAATACTGTAACTGGACCTGTGTGCAGAAAGAAATAATGTGGTAATATATTTTTTTATTACACATTTGCGTAGACAGACTGTATTTCCAATCTTCCCCCAGGAGGCGGCACCAAATTACTTTGCTAATTTCACCAACATTATCCCACCAACTGTGTTTTATGCCTCGCTTCCCAGTACATTAAAACACTTTCAAGCTGTGTTATATTTTATCCCCATACATAAAGTTTCCATACACTAATAAGGGCAATGTTTGCCTACAAGACTAAAGGCTGGCTTCATAGACCCTGATTATCACTAATCTTGGACTACCTTACCTAACATTAGGCACTTCAAGATTAGTGCTAGTAGCAGTCTGTAAAACCAGTCTTAAGAACTTAATTTAATTTTATTTAGATTAACAATTGAGTGGTTAAAGCAATAGCGAGAATTGTTTTCTCATAACAGTGCATCTTACCTGTATTGGTATGTATTCAGATTTAAAAGGGATGCAGTCAAATGATTACTGGAATGTCTAGGTTAATAAGTAATTGATTGATACATTAATTACATTATTTACAAGCACAGCAACTTTACAGAAAGGACAAAAGTCTCATATTGAACATCCTATAATGACATTTTTTAATCCTAATTCTGAACCTTTAAAAAATTAATCATAATGTTGAGTGTGCAGTCAGTGTGATACATGCAAACCAAAGATGCAGGTTTAACTAATCTGTTGCTGTGCTTTGTGAGTCATCCTACACTGCCCAAATAATCAGGTAAAAGGTTACTGTAATACACGCAGAGCACTGAAATAGAAAGTCTGCAAACTTTCATTTTGAAACCATGTGGTGGAAGAGTCGTTAAGAGGTTCTGAGCCTGTTTATGTGAAAGTTCCACTCATGTGCGTCTTTTTATCTGTGAATAAAAAACCTACATTTGAGAAAACAGAAAAAAAACTTCAATATTTGGACTCTAAGTATTTGGTTCATCCTACGTAACTTCCTTCATACTGTTCTGGCCACCAAAGCTCAATTACTACCTGTGTGTTTAGGTTATGGACAGTGTGTTTTGATTGACAATTTTCTATAGTCCTAGTCATCCATCACTGCTATTATACCTAACTGTTATCATTAGCTCACTCACTATACCAGCAGTATTAACTTATTTTGGTACCTTGTTTGTGGCGTTAAAAGCATGTAATTTTAGCCCAAAGCTTCACCTGCCTAGACGTGCTAAAAGATTAGCAGTGCAAACACAGGTCCCTTTCACATGAGACGCCAGTCAGGGAGAGCTTTGGGGAGTTATCTTTTCATTTGTAAGGCAGAGGTGCCTTTGAGTGATTATTCAAGCAACCGTCATGTTCCGAGATTTTCAGTAATGGATTGTGAGTCTACTTTGTCACCTGTATTGGTCATAGACCACCCCTTAATTCCTTCTAAAATACTGAAGAGCAGAGTCATAATCCTATTTACATTTTTTTTTTTTTTAATCTCCAAAGGAATGGACCGATTTAGATTAGGGATGTGGCATATCTCTAAGATCATTGGGTCGGATTTCACTGAATGAAAATGCTCAACTAATATACACAGTGAACACACAGAGAAAAACAGATTTCAGATTTGCTGACTTCATCTAAAAGTTTCACCAAAAGGTGATTTGAGATGTTAAAATTGGGTTTAGATATGTTAACCCAAATGGAGTTCTGGCTTTGTAAGCCTCTGCTACTATAACAGTATGACATCAGTTTTACAGTACTGTAAAAGTGTTTCGGTTGTGACAGTTCCATACTAGTGAAAGAGAGAGACGAGAATAAACACACTGTCAGACTATACAGGAGCATTTGTTTGTCAGGTTGTTGGTGCAACAAAATATATAAAAGTCTGTAGGTCATGTCACTCTTCAAACCTTTGACCTCCCTCTTTAAAGTTCTAACAACTAATCAAAGTTGTTGTCACTTTATTTTTCTTTTTTTAGTGGCGTGCATTTTTTTTTTTTTAGCTGATCAGCAGAAGCATTGATTTGAAAAGAAACATTTAGGATTGGTACAGTAATCGTAGCTATACATTGAAATTAAGAAGCTTTGAATGGTTATTTGTAATTCCACATATTATGTAAGTAGTACAGGGTGACAACTCATTGCCACAAAAGGCGTGGAAGATTATCGGGTAGAAAATCCAAAAAATCTTCTCATCTGGGGAGGGCTACTGAGCAATCTATATAAAAGCTAGCCATTGACTTTTACACCTTGGCCATGAGACCACTCTGAAGTTCCATTGGATACTGATGATCACAGGTGACTAAGCAGAGGACATGGAAACAAAGGTTATTGTATCCAGGTGTCAGTTTCTGTGAAGCTCAGTGGAGCAGGTGAACATTTAAAAAGTTTTAACATTTTGAATGATTAACAGTGCTGTGTTCAGTTGTTTTAACAGAATCCTAACTAAGTCTTTCTTTCAAATCTCTTGTTTACTAAAGACAGGGAAATGGGAAAAATAGCCACAAGCATCCAAACATGCTTGCAAGTCAATCAGTAATTGAAAAAAAAAAGCCAACCTTTTAGTAAAGAAAAATTAACAAAAGAGCTGAAAATGTACAAAAGAGAAAGACATTAATCAGTCTATAGTATCTGTTTCCTGATTGTGTTTTTAGTAATAAACATGTCTCCAGGTTGCTCAATGTGTGGGTAGTGTTTGTTAACACATACATTGTAGACAAGGTATAATCCTTTTGTCAGGTGTTAGCGACACTCATTTAAAGATAACATTTTACTGGGGACTCTATGGGCTCTAGAGTCTGCGCTCAGCTTTCTTTGTGTTTTTCAGTTCAAGTGGCCCCTATTACACTGTACAGTGTAAAATATCAATAAGTCTTTGCTTGCAGATTTTCTTTAGTTGCCTAACTCACCATGTTAACAGCATAATTGCAGCACCCCTACAGCGATATAGAAGATTGCAGTGGGGTAATCCCTTATAGTACGATTTAAACACATCACTTTTAAGTGGTATCAGAATAAAAAGCTGAAACCACAAGAGAGATCTATTCAAAGACTGCTTCCTATCTAGGATTACCTGTAATACATGTTGTTAGTCAATAGATTTTATCTTTATGCCAGATAGAAGGGGAATATTTGTTTTTCTTTGTGTGCAATCTGAGTTACAGTTTAGTCTTAGTGCTGTATACAGTATACTGTAACCTGAAGGGGTGATTTTAGGGCTGTTAAAATGCAATTAAATCAAGAATCTGACTTTAAAAAAGGCTCTTTGAGTTAAAGCAAAATAAAATAAAAGATGCATGTACTAAAAGTATGCTATTATGTTTTAACACTTCCCATGGTAGTAGATTTGTATATAGCTTATTTTTTATTTAATTATTTAACCAGTAAAGTACTCATTGAGAACAAGGCCTCTCACAAGGTGGTCCTGATACAAACACACAAGCAAGTCAGGACAGCAGTGGTCGAACACAGAAAGACGTAAAAAAATAAAACATTTAAAAAACGGAGATATCAGTAGTATATAAATAGTAGCACCACCACTAATTATTTAATTTAAGGTATTTTGAGGAACGTTCAATATTAGTGATAGCAGTAAATAATCAGTATCAAGGAAGCTCTAAAGTATCCCTAATATATGTTTTGATTGAATTTGAATTGATTGAAAATCAGATTTGCAGGAAACTGATTCCATGGTAGAAATCAGAACTGATATTTGGTTTTATTAGCAATGAGCTTAAGTGTAGTTTACTAATGTGTTTTTTTTTCTTTTTAGGATTTTCAACAAGAAGTCAGACAGCTTGGACAATCTGAAAGCTTATCTAGCCTGGATAGCTTGGAGAATGAAGAGCAGAACTATACCTCTATGGCAAATTACCAACGTCCATTTTATACTTCTCCAGAGGACCATGTATCTGACAATTACAGGCGACCTCAGTCGTCACGGAAGCACCTTAATGGTATGTCCTCTGCAGCTGAGATGCCATTTTCTAAAACTGAGAGCCATGATCTGTGGAACCAGCACAGTTGGACATCTGCAAACTGTCAGACACGTCCATTATCAAACACAACTTATGAATCAATTATTAACAAGTGTTTGAACAGTAAGCAGCAAGAAGAAACAGCTCAGAACAGAAGAGACGCCCACATTGATCATCAGTGTCCCAATGCTAAAGAATCCTTTTATAATGACCACATTCCTTTAGCCCTAAATACAAATGTCAGTTGTACTCCATGTGGGACTGAACCTAGACTTACAACAGCTGTACAGGACAAACTTGAAAGACACAATGATTTAGTTAAGGGTGGTCTGACAGTTATACCGAGTAAAGCTTGGTCTACCCCAGATCCAACACCAAGAGAAACTCTAATTTCAACACAAGAAGGTCAACCAGAGTCAATACAGCAAATCAGAAATCCATCAGTGCATTTCTCATCCCAACCTATTGCAACCCCAGTGATTTTACCTTCCAGCCATTCTAAAAGTGAGGCAGATACAAACAACACCTCTGCACTCCCCAGCACTTTACAGGAGACCATAAATCATACAGAAAGCACTCCTGTAAAACCAGTTGACAAAGTTACTCCCAATCATTGCACAAAGGGTTATGAAAGCAGTCCTGTCACTGCCAAGAACAGCAGCGTTGGAACAGCCAATCATGGATTAAAAAGTGAAAAAGTTAATGATGCAGACACCCCTGATCATGTACCCAAGTCATTCCTGGTTAAAATTCATGATACCCCCACTGCTGGTGAGCAAAAGATACAGCAAATAAGAACAGACAAATCACCATCCTATTCTAGTTCACTCCACAGCAAGTTAAATAGTGCTGTTTCTGAGACAAAGAATGAGAAGAAGATAATTAAGGGCATACTCAAAAAACAATCAAAGTATGTGACCCTCAATGGTGGCAGTGTTGTTTTTGGAAAACAAATTGGGGTATCTATCAGGGACAGCGTTGAGCTGACAAAACAGAAAGAGAAGGAATCGGAGAATGTCAAGACAAAGAAAAAACTGAAATGGTTTGATGAAATTGCTCAAGGGAATGAAGATGAGGAGGAGATGGGAGAAGACGAGGAACTAGCCAACCAGAATCAAGCTAAGAACTCCCAAGTTAAAAGCAATCTTAATAACCCATCAGCTGCTGCAAAACATCATCAGGGTCAGTTCCAGACAGCTACCATGACAACAACCCCTGAGGCGACCCAGGTCATGACTTCTGTGGCTTCCACTGGTTATCATTTCACTAAACAAGCTTGGGCAGACTCCAAGGGTCAGGACAGTAAGCTGCAGGAACAGAACGAGGCTAGTCCACGGAAGGGAAGACAGAAGGTACCTAGAAGAGCTCGATCAGCCAGGGCTCGGCTGGGCAGTGCTGCCAGCAAGACCAGAAAGGGTGCCATTTTCAGGCCACAATCTGCAGGCGAAGCTGTCAATGTTGTTAAATCACAGGGTAAAATCTTAGTACCTCACCCCCCGCCCAAGATCCTTCCTTCTGAGGACAAGCAGCTTGTCACCAGAAATGGGGAGACAGTCATTAAGCCCCCAAGGACTCTTTATACAGACATTTACTCTGGTAGCAAAGGAAGCATGCCTGTGGAACATGCTTCATACAAAGACATTCCGGATGGCTGTTCTGTGCCACAGGGTAATTCCTTCACCAGCAGTGCTGTCACCTTCACACCGTTCCCACCTTCCTACACAGTCTCGGCCTATGAGACTGTCACCAAGGCCACCTACATGGCCAACACTGTAGAGACAGTGACCCAGCAAGAGGGTTTGAACAGTGCTCTCAGACGGGGTCCGGTCTATGGAGAGAACGGTCTACGTGTGGACCATACACCCACCGATGAGGAGATCACAAAGCTGTGGCAGGGTGTCCGCAGTGCACTGACATCCAAGGATGGTACTGTTCTTGTCCACAGTTTCATCCAAGTTGTATATCTGTCAAAAAAATTGTTTAAAGATCTCAAAAGACACTGTATATAGCATTTTATTAGACATTTTGATTTTAGGGCATGGTAAAGGGGTCCATTTAAAGTAGTAAATCAAGTTATTTTGTTGTTATTTTATAAAATAAGTCCAATTATGTTCTCATTAGCTCATTATTGAAACCATGTTGAGTTGGTTAATTATCTCTGAAAATAATTTGATTATGTTTTGTTTAATGTGTTTTCACTGAGCTAAACGGGGAACATAAATTGTAGGATTTTAAATTTGAAAATCATCTTTAATTTAGTTTTGTTATTGTGCTGTTTTTCATAATGCTAAGCAAATTGAAGTCTACATGACTGACAAACTTAAACAGTGCAGTTTAAACCCTAAAGCAAAGATTGACTGATTTTGCATAATTTTGACAATTCACTGAATACCAATTAACAAACAACAAAAAAAAACACAATCAGGCAGGTAGCTTGGCACACCCCAAAGCTTGAAGACCTGTGATGACTTTCAAGCTACATATATTTTCAAATTGTAATGTTAATTGCTGCTGCAATAGCACAGCACTCCCAAACGTGTGCAACTCCCAAGGCAAAACCAAGCTATCAAAGACCAAATGACTCTTGTGATAAAGTGTATTGACCTCTGATTGCCCTCATAGTAAAGGAAACAGCTAGTCTTTTCAAATAGTAACTTCACTTTATCTTTGGTAGTTTCAACACTGCTATATAGTTCAGTACTCCTGGGTGGGGAGGGGGGATTTTAGATTTTTAGAAAGATTATAACTCTATCAATAGCATCTGCTTTTTATTGGCCCAGGGTTGCGATATTCCTTCCCTGGCCGGGTTATAAAAAGGAGCTATTTGAAAGAAATTCAACTGAGGGAATTTGAATCTCCCACGGGATTACTTTCATATTAATATACAGTATATGTCTCAGAATTTATAATAATGAACAGCAAATCAGAAACAGATTTTACTGGATTCTAAAGAGAATTTTGACCACATTTTTAACATACTTTTCTTTTTTTCTACTGTTATTTTTGTGTTAGATGACTCTCAGAGCTTTGCTGCTCACAATGGTCTTTTGTCTAACCTGCATCAGCCTCGACCCAATCTATCTCATCTTACAATTGATGGCGGTAGTCTGATGAATGGAGTCAAGTCGGTCACTAGAATGGGTGGATTTTTTGTTTCTCCATCAAACAGTAAGATTGAACTTTACTATAAGTAAAAATAACTTGTTGTCCTACTTCACTGAACGAATCTTATTGGTTGTCCATAGTATATAGTAATTTTTCCAATTAAAATTAGTGAACGTTTGGTTCTGTCTCATGCCAGTCCTGTCCTTATCACACTTTCATGGTGATTTTGGTTGTAGTCTCCCATAAATCTTGATTTCACCTTGTGATTTTTAAGATACTTTTACATTAAAATATTGTCTCAAGGTAGCTTATACCTGTGTGAGATGTATAAAAAAAAACAAAACAAAAAAAATCAGAGAGAGAGAGAGATGCTAGAACTATTTCATCAGCATATGTGGAGTACAGTATGTGCAAATCTGCAGTTCATTATTAATACAGGAATAGTGCCAATTATTGCAGCCAGTTCCAACATTTTTACAAGTCACAAAAAAGGGAGTTATCACCTCATCACACAAAAAAGGGAGTTATCACATTTATAACACAAAAAAGTGCAGTGGTTTATGGTGTCATATATCCCAGCGGTGGAATTATTCTCTTGAAATTCCCTACAGGTCATCTTTTATTCCATATACTAATATAATATGGCAGCATATAAGTGATACCAAATTCAGCCACAAAAAATAAGGACCACCAGTTGTCTGGATACCACCCTACCACGGAGCAAAAAAACGAAAAATGACAAAAAAAGGAAACAAACTGATAAGTAGTAAAAGCATGTAAAAAAAAAAAGCATATGCAAACTGTAAAATTGCTGTCAAAATGTATCACAGTTAACTTTCTATTTACTTTTTAATTGGGAAACATCAGTTTGGGGGAAAACAAATCTAAATTCATAAACATAGTGAATATGGAGTAATGTTCATTTGGATTGAATTGAGACAGATCATCGATGGTATAATATGGTCCAGATTTTTTTCCCCAGATGGAAATTGAACTGGGCTCCCGGAAATTTAATGTTCATAATCAACCCCTCCTATACAATGTGGAAGTGAAACTGCCATGATATATTACTGTTAACACCTGCCAGGTTTTGCTAAAACATATTTTACTGCATTTACTTTTTTAACTTCTGGAAAGAACAAGATTACGTTTTCTGGATCCTACTTTCATGGTTTTGATTTATCATCTTTTTTGTGTGTGTTGTAAAGCTGCTGTCAACAGGAGAAAACAGATCATGGACAGTAATGGGACTAAACACAGAGCTCTTCTGGAGCAAAGGAGACAGACCATAGGCTCTGCTACCAGGAAGCCAGCTCTCAATGGACAGGTATTTTATAATGTTTATAGCGAAAATGAAAGCTACTGGCAAACGATAAGAGTTGTAACCTTGTTAATTGTGGTTTATGGTGAGTCACTTAAAAATAAATGTTATTCTGGTACGGTCAACTTCCTCCTTCTCTGTCAACCCCTTTCAATTTGATCTTGCACCAGGGCTATTAGGAGCCTCAAGTTACCCTAATAGATTACCTTACTTTAGTGTATATGAACTTGTACATATTACAATTTTCACATAACCTGTATTGCTAACCACATGCTTTACCTAATGTATTTTTCAAAAAGGTTAGTTAAGATCCATCCATCTCACAGCTGCCTTTTTTTTTAACTTTTTATCACTTGCCTGTGACTTTTTTCTAAAATAAAACTTATCTATGAGTAATAGCTTTACCTTCTATAAATAAATGTACTGTATAAGCTACATCTGATTTGGCAAGCAAATAATGTGACTAATGTAATCTTGTTTTTGGAAATACACCTCACTTTTTATAAATCCTTAACCTGTCGGTGTGATGCTTCCCAGAGCAGCATTGGATGTTTTTGGAGTCTGTACAAACATTTAAAAAATGGTGGATATGTTGAAAAAAAGGGAGATTACTGTAGAACTGTATGTTCCCTTTTTATCAGGAAATTAATTAGCCTTCGGCTGCAGGCATTACTAATGAGAAAGCTGCTAATCTGGTAGTTATCAACAAAATGGTCATCCACTACTGATCAAGAGCAGTTTCTTTTATAATTAACCCTAAAGTAAGAGCTTATCAATTCACAAGCATAGCACCAACCTTTTTCTTGTACCCTTTCTATTTCTCCTCCTGTATTACGTACAAGTCAGCCTGGAAATAGAAATCAGTGTCGGTGACCTTCTGCTAGTCTCCATAAATCTAGAACTCTAGTGACTCAGGCCAGGTTAGAATATAATATGTAATTAACTTTTAGCGTTCAGTCAGATAATAAATCACAATTAACAGAGTCGTCGCAGTGAATCATCTCTGTGCTCCTGTTCACTAAGCAACTGACTTAGTATTTTTTCAACCGGCACCTTGATGGCTTGTGTGCAACTAACCAATAGACTGAGTTTTCACATAATCAGAATCTTTGACTGTTCTTTTGTGGGTGAAAATAGACAGAATTTGGTACAATAACTCTTTATAAAGTCCAATTACTGCATTACAGAAAATAAGGTATTCCTTTGTTTTTCAGGGATCTGTAAGGACTGTCCAGATCAGTCCATTCCCAAGCAACTTTGAACCAGTAAGCATGTTGAACCCTGATCAAGGTATAATATAATATAATATTGCACATGTTTTTATTAGATTTGCACCTCAACGGATATCAGTTAAAAAAAAAAAAAAACTGTGGTAGAACTTTGTCTGGTTTCACACAACAGCAAACGGTCAGGCTTTCATTTTATTGGCACTTATTTGTTCTTTAAATGTTACCTATTAACTTATTAACATGTTAACATGTTGTTTATGTTAATGGTTATAGAAATCTTGTTGAATTTTTTACCTGAAGAATCAGCATAGGCCTTATCTTACACATAAATAATAGGAGGGGAATCTAGTGTAGAATCTACACTGGCAGACAAAGGTTCCATCAAATGTCCTCATGTGCACATTAAAAATACAAGGCGCTTTGTTAAATTGTTTGTCTGCTGTACCTTAACTTAGTGTTGTTATTTTTACTTGCATCACAAAGAAGATGCCTGCAGATGTGGGCTTGTGCGGATCTCAAAGAGACTGCTTTTATCATACGGAGACAGCTTGAAATAAAACAGGCTTTTAGATAAGGTGTAAGGCCAAGCAGTCACTGACTTAAAAGCTTATCTTCATCAGTCACTTGCCGAAACTGCAAGTGTTGTTTTAACGTAATTAAGAATGGAGATGGTATTATAAGCTACAAACTTATAGTGCTTTAATCCTAAACTAAACCCAGATATTGTTAAAAAGTAAAAAAAAAGGCAAATGCAGATGTATTATACTGCAATACATGTTGGTGGGGAGGTGTCTAAGTTTAAACATTAGTCATTATAATTTAAATAATTTTAAAACATTTTTCAATAATTGGATGAAAGGAATGCAGACATAGTCTGTTTACATGAAGACAGCAACTGTTTGTCAGTCATTCATTAAACTTTTGTTATAAAATACTACTCTTAAAGATCTAAAAGAATGTGCAGTTAAACAAAACGCTGTTTATAAATGACTTTACAATGTATTTACACAGTCTTAAGATTGTATTGGAGGTAAGTTTAGTTAGTTGCTAGGCAAAATCCATTTGTAATGTTATGCATACTTTAGATTTGTGCTTGAAGGTACAGAAGGACGACTGCACATTAGGTTAGGGATAGGTTCATGGTTTCAGTTGTTACACTAGAGTACAATGTAACCTCTGTATTTCTAAAAGGTTTCATATGGCTTGTGTGTGTGTGTGTGTGTGTGTGTGTGTGTGTTCTCTGTTGACAGTTTCTGAGAGCACAGCCCAGTTTCTGCTGGCAGAAAACCTGGCACATACCTCAACTGCGGACAGTGAGATCCTGGCTGCCATGGAAACAGTGCAAACACAGAAACACACGTTCCTACAAAACCGGGCCCAGTACCTGGGCCTCGGCGCATTGTCCATGGAGGAACAGAAGCTCCTTCAATCGCTGGACCGCCTCAACCACAGGCTGCTGCGTAAGAGGGATTTCATTGACTACATTTCAAGTATTTTTTTAAAATTTGGATATTTGGAAGAAAGGTCTCTTGAGAAACAAATTTAATAGCTTTAATAGGCCACACATTCAATTATTTTAAAATACATAGGGAAAAATAACACACAAATAATGAAATGCATGAAACGTCTTAAAAGTTGTTTAAGATGCTTAAGTTAAGCACAAAGTTGTCTTACATTGTCACACATCTGTGCCTACTGTTTCTATATCACCGATTACTGACTGCAAAATGAAATTCTCTCACCCAGAGGTTTCATGCAAGTAGGTATATAAAGGATATAAATGACGACTCTTGATTTGTTCTAATAAATTTGCACACTCCTGTATGGAATAGACATGAATGGTATGCTGTTGTAAACTTTTATAAGGGAATGCCTGCTTTGATGATTGCATCAGAGATGAAATATCTTTTTGTCATTCAGTAAATCAGATATAACACTGCACCTGCAAAACAAAACATCCAGTTACAGCATGCACAGTTTTTAAATTGTAAATCTGCTTTGGTTAAATTACAAAATCAAGAAATAAAATTATATAGAGGATTTCAACAGGCAGTGCGCTAAAGAGATACCACTTATTCTAAGGTTAAGAAGTATAGCTGTTTGATTTAATAGAGCTGTAATTCCAATGTTTATGAGCTGGTTTAAACTTGCTTTTAAATGTGTGTTTACTGCTATAGTAAGTTAGCACAGATAAAAGAAGGCAGGGTCAGTTTTATGAATAGCAATTTCAAAGGTA
Source organism: Acipenser ruthenus (assembly GCF_902713425.1). Lineage (NCBI taxonomy): Eukaryota > Metazoa > Chordata > Actinopteri > Acipenseriformes > Acipenseridae > Acipenser > Acipenser ruthenus. The sequence continues at coordinate 6,090,959 of NC_081197.1, forward strand.
CCCCACTAAGACCCCACCAAGGTAATCGGGTTGATGGGGCAGTTCCCTTGAAGCACCACACCTTCAAATCAAAGCAGTGTCATGCAGGTAGGACACAGCGGCATTATCCTCTAATTGGAGCTCTCACTTTTCTCTTCTCTGGATACTGGTAAGAATTTACACACTGCCACCCTGATAAAAGGTCATTGTTGATGAATGGCCTCTTGAATTGAGGGGAAAGACTTCTCTTGGCACAAACTTCACTGCTACTGTTAGTAATACTTGACATCACCACGCATAGACTCACTTAAAGTAAAATGTTACAGAGAGACTAATTCTAGGATTACATTTTTATTATGCTGCTGCTATCCTAAAAGTACCAAATACCAAAAACTGTGATAGCGTTGTGCAATTATTGAACCTAAAATACCAGAAGTTATCTTTAGTTGTTCTTTTGTTAATTGGTAGGAATGAGATAGTGGTGGCATTATTATTATTATTATTATTATTTATTTCTTAGCAGACGCCCTTATCCAGGGCGACTTACAATTGTTACAAGATATCACATTATTTTTATATACAATTACCCATTTATACAGTTGGGTTTTTACTGGAGCAATCTAGGTAAAGTACCTTGCTCAAGGGTACAACAGCAGTGTCCCCACCTGGGATTGAACCCACGACCCTCCGGTCAAGAGTCCAGAGCCCTGACCGCTACTCCGCACTGCTGCATAATTAAATGCCAATCCTAGGGTTAGATTTTAATGCATGACCACAAATGTGGTAGTATAGTACACACCATACCGTAACTGTGACATGCATGTCAAAATATTAGGGACTGGAGTTAAAATCTCAAACATATGTGAATTGATTGCTAAAAGCCATAACCAGTTTGGGCCTCATAAATGGAGTAAAATTGCCCTTTACCTAATGTAAATGTAACTATTTTATCATAATTTTGTCATGCTTTTTTAGACGTACAGGATGCTTGTGGATGGAATCCGTCTGCGACAGGAGTTTTGCAGATTACTTCTCCTTTCGTGAGTATCCGAGCTAGCTGCTCTTTCTAAGTCAGCTGTATTTATCCTTTAATGTATAACTAAAGCATAGAACTGTTGGACTGTTCTTTCATTAAAGGTGCTATATAAAACCATATTACCTTGTTATGTGGCAGCATCAAAAGGTTTATATGTGTTATAGAACCCCTAAACGAGAATAACTGCACATTATTTTATGTTCACAAAATAACAAACTTTTATTTCAGGTTATAAACCAGGGTGTCCCAGCAGGCCCAGCAACTCGGCCAGGAGAGATGTCTGTTGCAGCCCGGTATAGAAACCGAAGTGCCTCTGCTGACAATCGCACGCGATTACAGAGACGATTTTGAGACAACTGCAAGCAGTGCTCATCGGTATCAAATTTTAAATTCCACTAAATCCGGTATTAAAGACTGCAGTACCTGTATGGAAGGACCAGCTGTATATTTACCCCGCTGATGAATCTCCCTATATTAAAAGGTCTGACTGTGTTTGTGGTGATTAAAAACTGCATTATAATAAAGCACTTTACTTTTTTAAATTAACTTTAGCTTACAACAACAACAAAAAAAAGTGTAATACTAATGTTGTTTGCAAGTTTGGGGAAAACTTGTTCTTTGCCTAAACCATCCAAAAAATAGCAATAATGTTTAGAAATAAGCCACAGCCTAGGTCTTCTGATTGTTCTTTTATTTTTGTATCCAGTGTTTTTTCCTGGAAGGTACAAGATATATTCTACTGTAAAACATGCAGACAGTAGATCTCCCTGTTGTGCTCCCTGCTTTGCTTTTATATAGTACAAGTACAAATATATATTTTTGAAAGATATTTTATATTTTATGTAACATTAAGCTTTTTGATATATCTGATAATGTTTATGTACATTAAAACACAGATGGAAATAATTTAGTCAATTTAAGTGTTGTTGCAGTTTGCAGTGTAATAACTAAAAAAGAAAAAGAAAAAAAAAGCAACTTGACAATTCAATGTACGATAAAACCTAGGTTTACCATCATTTGAACTATTCGGTGACCTGCAATTACCAGACAGAAGTTTGTTTTTTCTTCCATGTACAAGTGAATGACAGCAGCATCTTTAATAAGCAGTCACCTGTGTTAAACAGTCACACATGTTCACTCCCTTTGGTGATTCAGATTTTGATGTTAGGGTTAAAGAGAAAGTAGTGGGGTTCTAAAAAATACAGCGTTACACGTCCCCACGTGTTGCCACAACTGTTTAAATAACGTACCTGTAATTTTTCCTTTCATTGTTAACGTCGTCTTCTAAATCACTGCAGGAAGAGCGATTTAAAAAAAAAAAAAAAAAAAAACATAACAAGTGCTCTGGCTTTTCTGTTCCGTACCACATCATGGATCATATTTGCTGTGTTACCTGTTTGACAATGTGGGCAATAATCCTTACAGTATCAGTGCACTAGAGCAGACATTTTGAAAAGAGCTTTGAAACAGACTAAAGTTATAAGTTTAAAAAGTTGTCAGGCTGTTAACAATGAAAAGAAAAATTACAGGATTGTTATTTAATCAGTTGTAGCAGCACGTGGGGACGTGTAACGCTATATTTTTCGGAACCCTGCTACTTACTCTTTAAGGTTAGGGTTTGAGTTTGGTATTCTGAACAAATCCCATTCACTGTTGTTCACACAATGCATCCACCAAGTTGAAGTTTGTTTGCAATTTACTGTATTTACTCATGAGATACAAGCGCTTAAAGAAACCCAGAGCAGATCCTTTCAAATGTTCATAAAGGTAACCTTGGTGAGGCTTGGCAAAGCTGTGTGGGAAACACAGCAGGCATCATATTTCTTTTGAATTTCCATAGACATCAGCAGTCCCCAATACTGTTTATCCCCACCAGTCAATTCTATTGAGATAATATGTACATCAATAACAAATCTTTTTAATAATTTAAGATGCGGTTCTGTTCAAACACTGTGAATTCTACCTCTAAAAGTTTCTTATTTTTTAGTAACATGAATGATATGTAGAACTGCAGGAAATAGTTGACAGGCTTGTGTCCCACGTCACACATTTATGAGTAGTGCTTAAATTAATGGGTGAACTACATTTTTGTCCAAATGACTCCAAGACCAAAATTCAGCGCCTTATTGCTTTGAGCAATTCCAGATTCCTGAATAGTAATTGAAGGGGCATCAAACAAAGTGCTATGCACTACAAAAATATATGTTTTTGCATTATTATTAATTTTAACACTGATGTCCATTATTTGTTATACATCAATTTCTGACCACAATGTATTAATATTAGCTATTGTTTTAATTACATTGACAACATTTTTTTTTTTAAAGGAATCTAATTATATCCCATTTAAAAATATCTACCCTCGAGCATGTAGTGGGACACTGAGTGGGTAAAGTGCATATTAACAAACTAGAATATTTGATGCTGTGTATGCTATCAATTCATTGTGTGGTGCTATTTTGCATTAGACAAATGCCTGACTAAACAAAATCATTTGCTGTTAAATGTTTGTTTTATTTTTTGGTGTTGTTAATATATTTTTGTATATATTGTAACATTTTCCAAAGCGATCAAACATTTTGTGTGATGAACACGTTTGTGTATAGTTTGTAATATTAAACAACGTTTTTTTTGAAGTGACAACAAACACAGATGACATTGTAATAAAATTAAAGAGATGTCATTTTTGAGTTTTGGTCATTTTTTATTTTGTATTCAATTATTTTGTTACGTGTAACTATCCATAAATAGAACAGTCTCTACATTTCTACATTTAACAAAAAACACATATGAATCGTGGTAAATGCTGGCACCATATAATCAAATATTTTAATGGGATTAGTTAGTTAGTTATTTAGTTATTTATTTATTTTCAGTAAAACAAATTGTTGGTATTATAAATTAGTGAGGAACGATCCTGAACCGGTGTTTACTTTATTAGGTATCATTCAATAAAAAAACCTATGTAATCAATATTAGTTAGCATTGTTTACCTGTCCTTGGAGCCTTTAGGGAAACTGAAATGCTTTTGAATTTGAAATACAATTGCAGAAAAGATCAGGGGATTTGCTTTGTTTGTATATTGGTGTCTCAGTAGGAGTCACGCTCTCCTCTTAGCTGGTAGGACATGGGGTCAAACCCTGCCTGGGGAAAACCTGCGCAGACCCCTGTCCACTAATCTCCCTGCTCCCCTCCACCAGCACCCAAGCTGTGTTGGTGTTGGAAGAAATGTTAAAGAAAGGCCCTGTCCTTACTTGACCTCATTTTAATCATATTAACTTTTTTCAAAACTACTTACTCTAAGATGGGAATACCCAAAGGGCTATCCTAAAGCATAAATTAAAATAATAATAATAATAATAATAATAGGGCATTACACCATTGTGATATCGCCTAGTGATTGTGCAATACAATTTCCTTCCTTATGTATTGGTTGAACTGCAAAAATGAATGCTGGCGATTCCGAAGGGAACGTCGCATTGGCTCTGCTGCTCCCGTGGGTTAGGGAAGCAAAACTGTCAGGGACTGTTTCTCCACATCGTGCCACAGCGAACCCTGCTGCCCAGGTGCCCAGTAATCTTAGAGCTGACACCTGAAAGGTTGGCCTTTGTCCTCCAGAGGCCAGTAGCTCGCTGACATCCGCTCTCGAGTTCCTGGGTTTAAGAGACGAAGCTGGCTTGGTCGCGGGTCGGAGGATTCCTACTGATCCTTCGGATCTCCTGACCTGTGGGAAATTGCTGCGGTGAGCAGATACAATAATTGGACATTCCAAATTGTGGAGAAAATCAGGGGTAAAATAAGATTCGGCATATGTAAAGAATGTTTTTCATCTGCCATTCTGAACCTGCTATCAAGTTAGCACTTTGCCATCATTAATCCATTCAAATGATATTTAAATATATTCAGATGAAGAAAAAAGCATGGACTACAAAGCTGATGCAAACATTATAATGAGATGTAAGGATTTTGCCTTGCACTTTTGCTGACCCTTCAAACACTTTGCACTTCCTCCGACATGGTGCAAACCATTGTAGAAGTGAGTGATTAAGAGCTGTATAAAACCACACACCTTCAGACACCTTTTGTTAGCCTCAGGATGGCTACTGTGGTACACTTCCTGATGCGGAGACGCTTGGCTCTTGTTGAGGACAGGCAGGAAAACCTTAGTAGGAGTAGGCCAAGACGGAGAAGACACCACATATTCAAACTTAGGCTCACTTTGGGATGCTGGAGGATCGGTGGTAAGGCATTATTGTCTCACTGCAGGTCATCCTAGACCTAATAGCTGATCATCTTTTCATCACCTGGCTGACTATCCTCCTGGTACACCGACAGCATTGACTTTCTCCACCATAGAGGACCACATGGCCTCTTTGGCAGCATAACTGATGTTGACTGAGGCTTTTCCAAACAAGTCAATTTCATGCTGAGTGACCTCAGCCATAAGGACTCTTAGCTCCTCAGAAAACTTTTCTTTTCATTCTCCCGTGTGCCAAGAGAACTTTGCTGCCTTTCCTCTGACATATTTTTTTGTTTGGTTTGATTTCCTTGCTCCACAAATCTCATACAGCGCCTACTACTCCTAACTCATCTCACCTCTGGGCTGTAAGTACGGCCGCCAAATAGTCTGATGCACAGGCGGCGCTCATTATAACCCTCATTATCATGATTGCAGCTCATTATTTGTGCGTGTTGAGTAATTTGCATTGCTCTTAAGCTTACATAGGCCGCAGTGCAAAATAATTACCTGGTTGCGAGGCAATTTGGATTTTGCAGCCACAATTGTTTACAATGTGCCTATCCTATCCCAGTCCTAAATGTATTTTTAAAAAAAGTAAAGTGCAGTTCTTGGGACATGCATTCTGACCTGCATTTGGGTAAAGGGCAGACAAGTGTCATTACTTGCACAGTTTTGTAAAGATGACCAAAGAAGAATTCAGTTATTGTCAAGGAGGGAGGCAACAGTCTCTTTGATCATATCTCTTGATCCCGGGTCAGTGAGTCAGCATGGTTTCCATTAAGTTAGTTAAGCTCTTCTACCGCCCACATTTTTTTTTCTAATTACAGGTTAAACAGCACTGAGGCTGCTGTATATTTATTTTCAGCAAGTAATTGTCTCTTTCGATTAGAGTCAATCACAGACTGGCTTCAGACTTGAGCACTAATTGACTTATCCCCAAACCGGTCTTCTCTGTCTGTTGACACGCATGGTGGTTAAAGATGTCCCAGGCCAAGTAGAAAGCAAACAGTTGTATTAAAGAGTTATGCTTCTCAAAGGAACAAAGCTAATTATGGCCTCTCTCAGCGTGTCTTGGCTTGTTGCTGAAGGTGGAGGACAGAGAGTAATGAGCTGTTGACTTGGCAGAGGCTTGCTCTCTCCATGCTAACATTGATAGCGTTAAATTCAGTTTGAACACACCCAAAGCACAGGTTTCAGCTCATAAAGTGTCTTTTCACATTCAAATAAGTTGCTGTTTTTGCAGTTAAGGGCATGTAATAAAACTGACTTTCCATTTTTGTCAAAATTCAGCTATCGTCAGTCTCTAAGTAAAAACCCTATTAGATTTAAAACGTTTAGTAAAGGAGGTGGTTTTAGTCCCATATGAAATCTACTTTTTTTTGCCAGTCTATACTGGTCAAAAAAGAAGTAGTATGACAGTATTGTCTAATGGTATCCCAAGCATTTACTGGCATCCCATTGTTTTATAAATAAGGCCCTGGTTTTATTTGAGTCATACCGATAACAAGCTTCTGGGTGATAAAGGAATCTGGCTTGGTCGTGGGATCGGAGGACGCCCACTGAGTCTTCAGGTCTCCTGAGCCATGTGGGGAATTGCTGCGGTGAGGAGAAAAGCGATTGGGCATTCCAAATTGGGAGAAAATCGGTGGGGGGGGGGATTATAATTGGATACACTCAATTAAAAAACAACTCAAACACGCTTCATCAGTTGCTGTCGTTTTAGTTTTCCTTATAAACTTTTTTTTGCCCTTGTCCTCAAACACGACAGCGTCACATGTGGTATCACAGTGGTAACAATACCAGTGTGATAGTGCTTTTTCCAATACACACTGATTGTAATTCTTAGCAGGATCCTTCTTAGCTGTATCATTAAGCACCAGTGTTTTTCCAAATTTGAACCAGCCCAGGAGGACTAAATATCAATAGTCAACCACTCTTCTCACTGTCTAGCTAATCATACACTGCTATTTTTGTATTCAAATGGTACCTTTAAAAATAAAAATAAATGAAAATTTTAAAAAAAGAATTCTGTGTTAATATGTTATAATTTGGTAAAGATTTTCCATTTAGATTGCATATGCGGTGTATTTAAAAGAATATTCTACAGCAGATGCCTCCGGGGCATAGCTGTGGAAACATTGCAGAAGAACAAGAAGATTATTCATATTTGTTCATGGGAAAGGCTCTGTTACATGTAAAATGTAGAATTGACTTCTACATGCTGTCTATCATGGCAACACAACAGGAACAGTGTAAGACAATCCATCCACCTAGTTGATCAAAGCCTTCAGGTTATCATTAACCAGCTGAAACCTTCAGAATTACCTGCGTTGAAGTCACCTCCTTAAGGCTGACACCTGGATCCTAGCAGACTTTCAAAATCAGTCCTCAATACACCTGGGATAACTATAACTTTTTTTTATTTTGTCTCTGACAATAAAGTGAGTTATGTAGTAAAAGGAGATGGTGGAGAACAGCCAGAGATTACTGATCAAGCTGAGAATTGTTATTTTGAGATTGCATGATTATGTGTCCTTCTGGTATGACGTGGTCTTTGGAAATGTGTTGCCTGGGTTAATTAAAAAAAAAAAATTGGTTCAAGATCCATACCATGTTGATGTGTATTATTTATATAAATTATTTTGGGACATGTACAGTATGTACATATGTGGAAACAAAGCATAGGTGAATTTAGTGATTTCAGACCAATTCTGATGCATTTCAGACTTTTGCATCCAGTCTGAAAGCATTATAGATGGGTACAAAGCATGTTGGGCAGGTTTTTTCTCTGTGTAGATAATTGTCCAGTACTGTAGAGTCTTCCCTGCTCTCCCGTTTCGTGACAGCGGGTGTGTGAGAGTGCTCTGAAATGAGTTTCCCAGCTACATCATACACACACCTACCTTCTTACCTATCAACTGTACTTTATTTACAAGTCGCAGCTTTCTGTTATGGTTGTGGATGTACAACTCTCATTAGCTGAGTCATCTCAGCTGCTTGTTGGCAACACCAGGCTCAATGTGTGCCAAGATGTACTGTGAGAGACAAGATAATTGATGAGAAAAACAATGTTTGGAACTTTTATTTATTATTTATTATTCTGACAGTTATCAATAAAAGAAATACATGGGAAAATGACAGGGGCTGTATTGAATTAATGAGCACTGCATGCTTTCATTTAAAAGCTAAGGAATAATCCTGTTTGGGTGTGGGAGGACTGCGTTTACCTGTTTCCTATTGTGTATGTAACAATACCCGTACATCAATCACTTTCATTTTGTCTTATAGGGACATCTTTTCAAAGTGTATTTTTTTAAAACAAACAACATGAGGTTAAAAGTAATTGTAGCTAATAAAATAATTCCATAAATCTGACCTGTTTTACACTTCCATTCGCTGCATACTGTAGGTCTTGAGTTAAAGAAAGTCCTCCATTTTCATGCCTTACTCACAGAAATTGTGTTACACTTTCACTTCCTAGGTCATTTCACCTCAGAGGTGTCTTCGGGGTCAAAGCATGTTCCTGTCATTAACCAATCAGCACCATGAAGTTGGTTGGTTAATGATGGGAAAGAAGTTGTTATAGGGCTAGGGACAATTTCACCTTTTAGATGAAATGACCAAGGAAGTGCAATGCTATCTTAAATCATGGCTTACAAACAGAGATTCCATGATTACAAATTTTACTACAGTATAATATTTGGTTAAATAAAAAGAAATTAGTGTTTATTTCTTTTAAGGATTTTTAGAAGACCTTATATTCAGGTACATGTTTCGGCATACATGCACTGGCAGCCAGTATAAAAGGTAGTCGGAACAAGAGAAATACCAGTAGCTATATGTTTTAATGAATACCTGCTTTATTTCCTGCACCACTGTCTGGATAAGGGGCTATAGATCCAGTAACAACCAGGATAAAATTACCTGTAACAGGAAATAGGGTAACAGGACATTCGTTTATGAAGTATTTAATAACTCTCCTCGGGTCAAAGCAGGTTGCTGTTAATTACTAGGGGAAAGATGTGTCATAGCTGCACATGTCAGCCTTTCTTGTTTGGACCATGCTTTTGGAATGCTGGGATGATGATTGATAAATGAGTTTCGGAAGTTTAGGATTTTATACCTATCATTTAATAGAAGGTTAAGGATGTTATACAGTACCTATCATTTAATAGGGGTTACTTAAAACACACCTTGTATTGTCACCAAGCTTGCAGTGACGGAGCAGCATTGCTGTTGGGTTTCTTGTGAATGTTGCGCGTTGCGTAGTTTTTCGAATAGAGTAGCTTTTACACCCCAGTGTGTTCCCTCGAGCTTTGTTTGACAGGCAGGTATTTTATCTTATATTTGGGGAAGTGGGTGGTTTGCTGGAGACAGGTGCTGTTTAAAATCAGCTTTACCTTAAGGCCAGGCAGATGGAACAGCTGTACTCTAGCACATTTTATTTAAAATGTTATTTTAATTGAAATAAAAAAAAAAGTTCCTAGTTTAACTGCATCAAAAATGTTACAGAAATAAAACACCCAGCATGCTGTTTGAGGCTGTTTTCTTAAAATTATTATCTTTCCTGAAAAATTAAAACAGATTATACAGTTTAGATTATACTGAACTGGCAGGGAAATGTACAAATGTATATTATTCTTATTATTATATTGAATTAAAAAAAAAAAAAAAAAAAAAAACTTTAAAAATTGCATTAGAAGATGATTAATTGGAACACTAATTTCAGTACTTTTGTTCCTCATTTTTGTATTTGTTATTGAAAATGTTATTACATCGTTTCTTAAATAAATAAATAAATAAATAAATAAATAAATAAAATTTAGCTGTGTGCAACAAATAAAAATAAATTGAATTTCAGGTTTGGGATATGCCTGTGAGATTTTACTTTCCAGACTGCATTTTGCAAACTGTAAATTACTAACTGTAGAGTAGCCATGTTTTAAATACACTCCCCATACAAGTTTCAGTAAAAACACGACATATTCCAGTATGGAAGTTTCTGTCTGCGTCATGGTTAGCTATAGTTACTGATAAATATCTCTGATTGGTGCAATCCCTCACGCTCATTACAACGGAAGTCGGTAAGTGAGCTTGCTTCTTGGTTCGTTTCCACGACAACAGTAAACGGTGAACGATAAACATGACTGCTGTTAGAAAGCTTCAAGGGGATTCAAAATTCACCTTTAATCTGCTTTCGAATAAAACCTTTTCCTTTCTTAAAGACTGGAACACGTCGCAACTTTTAATGAAATGGTGAACACCCTTTTTTTTCATTTACTTCCCTCAGAAAATGGGACGTGTGACCTGTTGGAAACATTGCCCATTCAGGTCAATTCAAGTGTCTCAATATCTCGTGATTTGCTGTATGAAGTTTGGAAGTTTGTGTAAAAAACGTATTACGCAAACGTTATTGTAGATATATTTATGTACAGTATTTTTAAAACACTTTTTAAAATGATGAGCAGTTGAGTAGAGCATTTAATAATATCTCCTGCAGTAGACACCACTAGACAGTTACTGTATATACGTTTTCTTTACAATAATATATGTAGTATGAAGATGAACATTAATGTTATATTTGGTTTCATAGGTAAATGCTGAATTATCTTTCTATTATTATTATTATTATTATTATTATTATTATTATTATTATTAATTTTTTTTTCAGGTCCATGTTGGGGAGAATTACAGCACAAGCATTTAATTTTGATCAGTTTTTCCAGCCTTACCAAAAGGATGATTTTGTAAGAGTAAGTATTCATCTTTACTATTTTTTAGATGAACTGTATGACAATGGCAATGTTCTAAATTTAAATCAGTGTTGCTACTTCCCTAATCATTGTGAAGTTGAGCTTTTGTGTATTTTATAGAAACAGCTAAATTAATAATAGGCTTTTATTTTTAAATGTACATGTTCTAACATATAACCTAAAGTATCTGTTTGTGTGTCTGTTTGTTTTTTTTAACCCCCAGGATTTCTTCAGTGACCCATGTGTTGTTTCCAGTGTGAAAGTTGCAGATACTCCCGGAAAATGGAGGACCTTAGGTATATTAAGAACAGTGTCACTGGCCTTTTTAAGGCATGTCACAGCATGTTAACTTTGTTATTACTGTTGTGACAGAAGTTTTGTTTTGTTTTGTTTTTAACTGGTATAGCAGGATGGTTCACCAGTTCAATTTACTTGTTATTAGCAGGAGAAACTTGCTAAATGGAAGGTTTCATCAAACAAAAGACTGAAGGGCATTGTTCTGTGTATGCCTTCTATATGAATTGCAAGTGCAATAAATAGTTGATTGAAGCAACCTATACGCCACCAGGTTACACCACGGCTGGGTGTTATTGGAGCATTTTGCAGCATTGCTGAGTCCTCCTGGATTGCATCAACTCATTATTTTTAGGGGAACCCCTGGGATAAACACAGATAGATGCCTGATGCAATCCAAGAGGATTTCCCAGTGCTATAAAACTATACAACTAAATGTATACAACTACAGCCAGTGTGTTTTAAGACCCAGATCATATATATTTGTATGTGGGTCAAACTATTTTTAAAATAATGACAATGTTGGTATTGGAGGGTACACTTCAGTTTCCGATTTCTCTGAAAATACAGAATATGATTCATTTTGACAGATAACTAAAAGAATAGATCATTCTGAGCAGTATCATAGGGAAGTAAGATCATTTTAACAATCAACAGATTATGTGCACAATCATGCTGTTTTTAGTCAAACCATAATAGGCAAAAACATTGCGCAGTACAAATGCAATAGAATACAATAACCTGCTAAGATGTTTGTATTGTTTGGTTTTGGAGATGCGTACTTATGTTTTTTTTACATGAACATATGGTGTATTTAGGTCATAGTAATCTTTTTCATGATACTATTAGCTATTGTTTTGTATTTACAGCCGTGGATGTGTATTACTAACATACTGTACTTGTTAATGTATGTGTTTACATCTTAATAACAGCTTTTCATTTTTCACCCACTTTGTAGACACAAAAGTGACAAAAGTTAAGGCAGATCTGATTCCATGCACCAGAGTTTCAATGGCATTATTTGACCCTCTGTATTCGGATGGTATCTTAAGAGCAACGGGTCACATTCGAAAGTGCTTTGATGAATTTTATGGAGATTTTGATGAACTGAGAAAGGTTTGAATTAATTTATATTACATATTTTCTCCATTATTATGTTATTCATGTCTGGATTTAAAATAAAGTATATAGTGGTACAATATAATAATATCACGTTTGTAGTAAGTGTTGCAATGAGATAATCACAGTTTATAGAGAGATATAGCGACCGTTACTTTTAAGTTTTAGATTTAGAAGAGATTGCCAAACTGAGAAAGCTGAGGAAAGTAGCACAGCACCGTTTTCATTTTGCATCTTATATCCGTACAAATAAGCCAATACGACTTTAAAACATGTAAACTACATCTAGTAATTACATCAGATAAGGGCAAACGTGTTGTTTTTCGTTGCTTGTTTGTTTTTTACCTTTTCTAAAGTAACCCCTTTTTTTCTTATAAAATCTAAAAGATGCTGATATTGGAGGACTCTGAAAATTATGAAATAATCAGCCAAGTGGATCGTGAGGAGTTTCTATTTCGGCTGTTTAAACACTTCTGCCTGGGCGGATCTCTCTGCCAGTATGAAGATGTTATTGGTCCTTATATAGAGACTACCAAATCTGTTTATAAGGATATGGTTAGGTAAGTATATAAGAAATGCTTTACAATCACATTGAAAAACAGTCATGACTCTAGTGGGAAGGTGGTCATCAAGTACAATGGTGAATGTTGTGGGTATAATGGTTTGTAAAGGCTTTACTAACAGGTAAGGATAATTTTGAGTCAATGCACTTTATTAATAAAATATGAATATAAAATGTGTGCCAAAGTAGTGAGAACAGTAGAGCCTTCAAAGTCCCTGCCAGAATGCTACGTCTGTAGCTTAGAGTTTCTCTTCGGTTCAAGGACAGGCAGGAGGAATAATATGTCATTTACTTTTTACTATATTGCAATTTTTTACTGTCAGGAATTTCAGTTTCTTGTCTCAAAGATACATGATTATCCACCATGCGGCAGGCATATCCGTGAACACTATAGTTGAGGTGACTACAGTATACACAAACGTTTAATCTATGAGAATCACTCATCCCACTGTGATGGGCATTCCTTAACAAAGAGTTAGGAACTTTATCTTGTAAACTATTCTTTTTTTTTTAATGCATATGCATTTGTTATGAAATTGTGCTTTGACTAACACCTCTGATATGCTAATTGTAACTTTAGCGGGAGAACTGGCAAAGATGGAAATAATTTTACATGGGATATGGGTTGCTTTACAGGTATTGTTTATTTATTTAATACATTAACTTGAGTGATTGCCATTATGGTCTGCCTGTTTCAGATTATCCCTAAATTCAGATATAATGCATCCATTATCAGCCTTTTTTAACACCAGTTATCCACGTCATATGTGGTTCCAGCGCTGCTGCCCAGACAGGGAAGGTTTTAGCCACCTTGCTGCAGTGTTTCTAAAACAGCCTGTTTGTATAATATGAATCTTACGAAACAACCCGATTAGAATTGCAGTTAGTTGCAGCCGAAAATGGCCAGCAGCAATTGTCATGTGAAAACCTGTTTAGCAATTTCAGCCTCAAAATGACACAATCAGGGTCATCTGCAGGGTCTGAGAAGAGGAAATAGACCCCAGCTTGTGTTACAAGTGGAATCTATGGCTGCAGTGTTTAAAGCCCCAAACCAATTACTTTTCTGTCTACCATTATAGAATAACGTGGTGAATGCAGTTTGACTAAAATGAAAGAAAATATCACCATTTTAAATTAAAATGTAATCCCAGTCTTTGTTGGCTTTAAATATCATATCTGTTGTTTTACTTATAAATATTAATTAAACAAGCAAGCCCTCCTTATACAGAAAGTGTTTTTATATTAACTTTTTACACTATATTTTTTTGCAGATCATAATTCTCTAATAGTCATAAATTAATTAAAAAAAAAAAAAAAAAAGATATGCTTAAAAAACAAGATAATATTACAACTTCTGACCAGGCTTTGTGTTTGTACATCAGCATGTCACTAATCCAGGCAACTTTCAGACAACACCATTACTTAGAAAGGATTTAGATCCTATACCAAGCTCAGCCGGCAAACTCGGTGAAAGGCAAGAATGTGGTAGAATGTGGCAACAAAAAAAGTAGATACTTTAATATAATTATGCACCACTTGGGGCTTAAAAAAAAAAAAGATTTTCAAACAGTAATTATCATTTTATTGTGCCTGCCAGATGTTAGATACATGGCTGATAATATAAATAGAACCGTCTCTGAAGGAAAGATAATAGTTTAATTGTTTCTTATACCTAAGCAGTCTTTCTTCAGATTACTGGTCTAGCTAAATCCATCATCTCTTTGCACACAGTGCTTTATTAAGCATCACCTAAGGGGAGTTTATTTTTATTTTTATTGTTTTACAGTTTATATTTCATTAACCATTTTCAGTGTTCAGCAATTGGTTGCTAAATCATTTCAAGATGACACAGAGCAAACCTTCACATTCAGCATACAACTGCATGGTATCCTTCTCTAGGTCAAGTAGGCCTAATAGCAACGCAGTTCCCCCTTCTTCAGCACAAAAGCGAGCAGCTTGTTGTCGGTGCTCACACAGCAAGCGCCCAGTCCTGAGTTCACGTTGAATGTCTGTACTGTATTGTTGCTCCATGATTAAAGTCGCCTTGTTAAAGACGATACCTCGATTGTTGAAACATACATTAAGTCTCCGAAAAGTCTTACACAACTTTAAGTCACGTCGATAAATCATAGGCTGCATTTGAGATATCCCTTTTTAATTTTTCGGTGGCGGGGCTACAGGGGTGGCTAAGGTAAACTGTGGTGTGGCTTCAGCCCCTCCAAGCCCCCCCGTACTGCCGCCTCTGGAATAAGGTACTTTAAGAAATATGTTAATAGAACTTGGCTTTATTTCACAAATAATAATAACATCTTGCTGTCCACAAGCATTTACAAATATCATCACTTCAGCGCCCTCTTGTGTCCACAGTATTACATTGCTCCCGGTTTAAATTTTAGAAATTGATTGGTGAGCCGCCAAAGATTTTACTGACCTGTCAAAGGCTGTGATTTTATATATATGTATTTAATGAAAATTTTACAACTTTTATATTCTACTTTTAGATATAAGTGTGTTCTTCTTAAAGCATTGTCTCACCTGAATGACTGGGAACTTCTATATATTGCAAAGTTATCTTCACGAAACCAGACAGCCTTTTAAAATGGCAATTATGGGGCTCCCAAGTGGCGCATCCAGTAAAGGCCCTCCGCGCAGGATGTGCCCTATATCCTGGAGATCGCAAGTTTGAATCCAGGCTATGTCACAGCCGACCGTGACCGGGAGTTCCTGGGGGGCGGCGCACAATTGGCTGAGCGCTGCCCGGGTAGGGAGGGCTTAGGTCGGCAGGGGAATCCACGGCTCACCGCGCATCAGCGACCCCTGTGGCCGATAGGGCGCCTGTGGTTCTGCAGTGGAGCCGCCAGATCTGTGTTGTCCTCCGGCACTATAGGTCTGGTGGCATTGCTGTGGATCTGCAGTGCGAAAAATGACGGCTTGGCAGGAGCATGTTTCGGAGGACGCGTGTTCCAGCCGCCGTTTCCCGAGTCGGCGGGGGGGTTGCGAGCGGTGAGACGAGGATACAGATAATAATTGGGCATACTAAATTGGGGAGAAAACCGGGGTAAAAAATTGGCGACGACTAAATTTAAAAAAAAAAAAAAGAAAGAAAATGGCAATTACACTCAGAGTTCTGCTCTGTATTAATTTGTAAAGTGTGCTGATGTAATAATAAGCCATTACAATATAATGGTTTGTTTACAGCAGAAGTGTGACTGGAGATATGCCATTCCAATGATTACTCATTCTGAGTTAATTGTATGTTGACTGCTATATGTGTCTCACACAAATTAATAGTTCTAAAGCCAATTAAAATAAAAGCCAGATGGATAATTAAACTCCCAACTTGCAAAATCCCTTTTGGTTTACCAAAAGGTTGGTATAAAGTTGCCATAGACCAGGTTAACTAAGCTTCTGCTCCAGTGCAAAGTTTGTCCTTAGAAAAACAGGCTGTTAATGACAGAAATAATAAGAAGCCACTTTGATGCACATAGTAGCCCTGAAAGCAAATATAAATATGCAAACCCCATAAAAAAAAGAAAAATGTAGGCCAGCAAAAATAATATTTATTTATTTATTTATATTCACCTCCAAAGGTGTGAGCTCAGATTCTATTCCAGGTTTGATAGAAGGTCATAAACTTTTTTAGTAGGATTCAGATTTAGGTATATTGAACATTTTTGATGAGGTTATGTGATTTGCAAAAAAAAAAAAATAATAATTATAATAATAAATAAAATGTAACGGCAGCCTGTGTACTTTAATGTTTTAAGAGAGCACAGGAGGAATGCTAACAAACGGAAAATGAATGTGTTTTTTTGTTCCATTCCTCCCTTTTTCTCATTGTGATGGCTTTTGTGTGTTGGATTTTGTAAAATAAATTCATAACACTCAAAAATATATGTTTTTGTTTAGTTCTGGATGCAAGCCTGGTCGTCCTGTCCTTTTTTTAAATCAAAAACAGAAGACCACCCAAGCACCCCGTTCTCATACTGTAGCTTTCCTGCAATCAGAATCTCAGGATGTGAGTGAAATGTTAGCAGCAGTCTATGAATTATTGTTCAGCTGTGATGCAGGGCTACAGATGGGATTTATTTAATGTTCAGCCCAGTCTAAAATGTGATTGCATTTCTCCTTAGAATAGGTAAATAACACAGGTGCTTATGGTGATGTTATGATGAACAAAATGTCTTTTCAATAAGTGAAAGTTTGAATTGCTGTGTTACCAGTAAAGGTAAATGTATTAAGCCTTTTTCTTCTTTTTTTTTTTTGACAGTGTTCAAAAGGATCCGGAAACAAAAGGAATTAATGTAATCTCAACTGTGTTTAAAGTCTCTGCCTATGTAAGTACTGTGTGTGGTTCATTTTTATACACAAGTTTAATTATTTATTTAAGATTTATTTCTGTTCCTTGATTTATTGGCTGATAGAAGCATGTTACAATAAATATGTGTTTAACAATAATAATAACAACAATTATACACTGTTTCTCAATTCTGAAGAATTCCACCTCTCATCTGAAATGTTTATTTTGATAGAGAAAAATATATCTTACCAAAATATGTTGTCTGCCTGCTGGCATTAATACTTCCTGCATACTGTACAGCTGTGACCTAAAGTTTTGCATCTCCCTATAGAATAAACACATTTTGCTTCATACAGTCGAATGAAACCTGTTATGTTAACATATTGAATTACATACAACGTTGTAGTTTTCCATATACTTAACGAAAAATACTTACAAAACTTGTGACATTTCGAAATCTAAGATGAAATACTGTACTACTGTTATGGCTTCC
Source organism: Acipenser ruthenus (assembly GCF_902713425.1). Taxonomy (NCBI): domain Eukaryota; kingdom Metazoa; phylum Chordata; class Actinopteri; order Acipenseriformes; family Acipenseridae; genus Acipenser; species Acipenser ruthenus. The sequence goes on from NC_081197.1 coordinate 6,108,735, forward strand.
GGTAGAGTTTTGCAATATAATTTTATAGTTTCTTTTATTACATGCTGTAAATAAAATATTTAAATTATGTTCATATGTTTTATTTTGTTTGCTAGTTTGTTTTTTTTGTCTCAATGCCAATACAGCTTGCAAGATGATTCACTCTAGAATTTCCATACTGACCTTCTTTATCTGACAATGAAAGCAGCTTTAATCTTTTTGGCAGCTGTGAGCTTAATTGAGACAACCCTCTATGTTTAGTTTTACAGCTAAGTACAGTTAAAAAAAAAAAAAAAAAAAACCTTGATATTGCAGAGTGTGCTGTTGTGCTGTTTCCACAGGTAATCTGATAATAGATATATAAGCAATTGCAAAATGTGTTTCTCTTTGACAGGGTTATGATTCCGTTCTTTCTAAAATTGCTCTGACCTTTTTTATTTTCATGTGCATGTTATGAACTAGCAGGAGTGTTGCAACTGATTGGAAAGTTAGAAGATTGCAGAGTACAAGAGGGCAATGCCCAAAGCAACTAGCTTTTTATTCCTGCTTCTTTCTTGGGCTTTTTCGTTTGATTGTGATTTATCGTTGTAACTGTTTGCAGAACGACTCTGGGATGTGTTATCCTGCTACCAAGGATCACGAACAGACCTTTGCCTACTTGGTTGTAGACCCCCTGAAGCGTCATGTATATGTCCTATACAATTGCTTTGGAGTTGGATTAATGTCAGCAACAGACACTGACAAACCACACACTTAACTCATATATAAATGCAGTAAACTTTACAATCTTCATGTGTAGAGAATATTTAAGTTCAGTGTCTAAACATTAATAGTTACAAACAAATGGAACATTATTTAATGACTGGGATAACTTGTCACAAGTGAACAATACACTGATATTGTTTGTTTGAAACAATATCACTTTCGTTTTTAACACACATGCGCATACAAGTGAAGCTGTGTAATTGCCTGAAAACATACAATAAATATTATGTAATAAGTTGTATCCAAGGTAAGATTTTTTATTAAAAAGATTTGTATATTTAAGACTGTGTCCTCAAATATTACATATAGAGTCTCTTAAATGTATTCAATAGCATTTAACTTCTGGAGCCATCTTTATAAATCTGTATATACACACTGTAGCACACATAAGAACACTCAAGCCTGGTTAGGACAGCCTTTATCAAGTTGTTTGAAGAGAGCATCAGAATCTAGGGGTATGTTGAGGCGCCTGCTATTCTGTACAATGCATGTGTCCGTGCCACACTAAGGGTTCCAGTAACATAGACAGACCACAGACTGTGTTCTAAAATGAAAAGATGTATACTGTATATCTGTCATCTAGTCTACAGGATAACCTTGTCAAGGTTTGTCTTTTCTTGAAATGTGTTAAAGGTACAGATAGCAGTTTAAACACTGTATCATAGGCTGTAAGCTGTAACCTAAACAAAAAAGAACAAAGCATGTCTCTTACTGATAGTAAAGGTTACGAACGCTGTTTATTTAATACTGTTACATGTGAAATGTCTGAAGAAGAATTTTATGAAGCAAAATATTCTAAGTGTTATTTGTCTTGTATTTTTAATGTTTAATTAAATTATTACATTTTTTAAATATTACTGTTTAATTCTTTGTTTTCAAATGTGATTTTTACTTTTTGGAATAATAAAATGGATGAATGTTAAATACTGTGCCTCTTGTGTGCTTCATAAACATATTTCCAAAAACTGATGTTGTAGTTCTAGTTATTAAATACTTATATACTTTTATATCCTTATTATAAAAATGTGTTTCAGTTTAACTTTAGGAAAGTCCTCCAAACTCGTTTGAGCCCAGACTTCATTTGTCAACTATAAACTGAAATGTTTCTTTTGCCACTGGTTTTATTGGGGTCAGTAAATGACAAGGTTAAACTATAGGCCTCACTTCAAATACATTTTCTAAACAGCAGTGTAATTTATAAAAAAATAGCATAACACTACAAAGCAAGTTTATATATTGTTAGACTTGTTAAAAAAGAGGAGACACAAAGTAACCTTTCTAATCCATTCTTCATGGTTTTACAGTCCCTGAAAGAGGATTAATAAAGACCCATAATCATTCAGCACCTCAATGTATGGGAAAGGAGCAGGAACACCGTCCCTATACACCATTGAGGCAGATTCTTGACAAAATGATTTTTCAATAGAAAGAGGTGAAGTCATTTGCATAACAATTATGGGAACTGCATGCAATTGGGTTCCATTGGCAGTATAGAGGGAAAATACACCTTATTGCTTAATATACAATTCTATAAAGTGCAAGATTGCTCGAATGGTCTTTGTAGGAGAAAAATCAGCATTTAGGTGTGTTATATCTTTTTAAAGTATGCTGTGTGTTAAACATTGCTTTTTGTATGATATCCTCATCCTGTTTGAACATCTTTAACTTATCTGGAAAAACAAAACATATGGACAGGCTACTTTCAAATGTCCAGTGCTCGTAATGTTATAGGAGGTAATGGATTGCTCTGTAAAGAAAATAGATTAAATATATCTTTAAATAGCGGGTGTATATGTGATATATCCAAATTGAAGTCAAATGATATTGTTAAATATAAAAAGTGGGTAGTATAATGAACAACAAACATGAAAATGTCTGCTTTACTTTAAAAATATTGTAAAGTTATTTACTGTGTCAATTTATGTAAATATAATACAAATAGAAAAACTCACTGAATGGATGAAACAGGCGCGTTTCTTTGGAAGCATCAAATTCAGTATTAAGTTAAGACCAAAGTTTGATTCACGTATGATATTGTGTGCTTTTCTTTAGAAATATCAATAATATCAATAATAATAATAATAATAATAATAATAATAATAATAATAATAATAATAATATAGCTATGTATAGTCACAATAAAACAATAAAAACCGCTTCAGAGAATGCATGATAAAGTTACAGTTTTGGTGTACATTATATGTTATAATACATGACAATACAGACAGCAATTAAAGCAATAAGATTGGAATTTAAAAAAAAAAATGTAAAACCATTTTTAACAATTATTTTTAAAACTATATTTATGTTGTTAACATTTTAGGATGAAGTTGGGCGATTTCCTCGCCACTCTCCTTTCTGAGGTCCATCAGTCATCCCACGGAGAGGGTGTGGCTTGATGTCATGTCTAACTAAATGTATGTTGCTTATTGCTTTTCTAAATAGTAGCCTACTTGCTTTATTCTGCACTTCCACAAAATTCTCCATCTTCTGCAGATACAACTTTAAATGTGCAGGCCATTGTTGTTTATTTTGGTTTTGACGGTATTTTGTTGTGTTCATGTACTGGTAGTAGAATTTGAAGTTAGCAGTTTGCAACATCAATCTTTATATACAGGGGAAATCTAATTATGCACAGGTCTCGAGCCACTTCATCTTATTATATACGGGTCTCGCGCCACCACCGTCTATAAGACTGTAGAACATTGATGTTTATAGAACAGTTATCGCTCATAGTGTATAATAATAATAATTAATTATATTTTCAATTCTGATTTTCATATTTAGCTGTCACATTCAAATTTAAAAGTTCCTCCATAGTCTACTATAAGAGAAAATGTGTCCGCAACTAAAAAGGGGCGTTGTGGCCTTAAAACGCTCCCACCCTCCCTGTTTAATAACACCAAGCTCCGCCTGCCCGTGACTCATTGGTCACATGAGTCATAAGAAAAGTTTGATGTCCCAGCCAAGGTTTCAGACAAAGTTTTAGAAAACTTAATGGAAGTTTTGAAAGTGCAGTGATTTGAGATGCGCAAAGTTGTGTGGCTTCTTCCAGCAGGGAAACAACACAAAAAACTGACCAGCTGGAATATCAATACAGTTAATGACTCTTGACAGATTACAGTCGGGAATCTGAAAGTTTGTTTTGCGACTGGATGTGTGAGAGAAGAGAAAACAACTTTTAAAATACAGCGACTGAACTGTGAGCACGTATCTTTGTTGGGCGTCCTTTTGGGCAAGGAATAAAAGCCTCAAAAGTTCGCCCTCGAATTACCAAGATTGAGCTTTTAAACTTTAGTGTAGTTTTTAAAAGAAGAAGAAAAAAATACTGAGGAAAAATAATATATTCGACTTCTTGGAGTACTGTTTTAAAACTGGCATCTGATTTTTACTTTTTGTTGGATTTAAATAAAGGGGACATCTCGTTTCTGATTTTTTCTTTTTTCTTTTGGTGAACTCGGACACCATAGAGTTTTTTGTTGTTTTTGGAAGCATGGATCCGAGCCAGCACAACCCTCCAGTGGGCCACCAGATCATCCATGTCCGGGGCGACTCGGAGACCGATCTGGAAGCGCTATTCAACGCTGTCATGAACCCGAAAACTGCCAACTTGCCCCCTTCATTGCCCATGAGAATGAGGAAACTTCCCGATTCCTTCTTCAAGCAACCCGAGCCAAAGTCCCATTCCAGACAAGTAAGACTCGCTCCCCTCTCCAGTACTCTGCAAAATAGGACAGTACAGAAGTGCAACTTTTAATACGTATTCTTACTATTTGGAGTCGACATATTGGGGGTAATTAATGTATTGTAATAGTAAACAGTGTTTCCGATATGTCCCCTTATTGTTTATGAGCAGCATTGTTTTTTAAAATACAGACACGATTTTACTAGTCTATTTTTGTTACGCTTTCACTACTGTTAGTAAAATAAATAAATAATAAAATAATAAGTTAATCCATGCAAAAATAGGTCGGAAATATTTTTTTTTTTTAAAAGTAAGCAACCAGACCATGAGTTTAGAAGGGGTTTTTTTGGGTTGTTTTTTTTGGCTCTTGGGAATGAGATGAATAGTTTGGCATGTTCAGATCTGCGTTAGAATCAAAATATTTATTTAGCCTGAAATTCAAGATGGAAATACTCTTCTAGGAAAATAAAAGTGGTTTTGGGGTGTTTTTTTCATGCTGTTCCTAAGCTGCCAGTTTTCAGTTCAGTTGTAGGGACACCTCAGGCAGCCGTTGTTTTCTCCGCATGATTTGTACCATATTGAAGTCGGGAAACGTACCTTTTATGTTTAAGTAAAACAGGCTGTCCATGCAGGTCACGGCCTCTAACTAAATCAGATTTTCTTGTTTCTTGGAACTCCTTTTAGATGAAATAGGGTCTTAGCTGCCCCCTACTTACTAAAAAATATGCTGTAGGCCTATGGGTTTGTTTTTTTTTGGGGGGGGGGGGGGGGGGGGAGTCAACAAAAACATCATGTAAGTGTAACGAAAGTTCACAGAGTTACAGTATTAAGGCAACACCAGATGATTTCATTTAATTAGAGGGATGTAGCTCGGGTACTCAGCAGTAGTTCTGTCAGTAGTTTTACTGTTAAAATGTTGTTAGTTAACTTTGGCTTCTAAAAACACCACCATCAGGCCTCAAAGTTTCCAAAAAGGCTGTATTTCTTCTTTCCAATTGAAGAAAAAGGCATGTACATCGGTGAAATTTCAAGCCAGACATTGTGCAGAAATCCACACACACACACAGAGCTGTTGGACATTAAGGCTGTCACTATTACCCATTCCCATTCTGCCAGGCTGATGATGGTGGCGCTACAGAAATGAACCTGCTCCACTGCCAATATGTAAAGTGACGTTTGTATTTAAACCCCAACGTTCTGTGTCCACCACCACTTAATAGTGAGCAAGTACTGGTGGAGACACCCACCTGTGACAATACTTGCACACAAACTAATGTCTTGAGACAGGTAAGTGGACCAGTGTGTCTAGCTTTGTGTTTTTACTAACACCTATTTATACCCCATGGTAAATTCCAAATCACTAGAAAGCAAAGCAAGGCAGGGTGGAAATTTAATATTTGTTGTCTGCGTGGAGCAAAAACATGGACTGAGTTAGTGCACACGGACTGCAGATTATAAAGCATTGTTGCACCAGGAAATGCATGCCAGTCTTACGTTTAGAATGGACACGCAAGTGCTTTATGAATATAACCTATCGATGGCAAAGATCAGAGCTCGGTGATGGTTCTTCCTGAAGGTTATTAACCCTCTCCTGTTTGTTCCCCCACAGGCTAGCACAGACGCTGGCACAGCCGGCAGCCTCACCCCCCAGCATGTGCGGGCACACTCCTCGCCTGCCTCCCTGCAGCTGGGTACAGTGTCCCCCGGCTCAATCACAGGAACAATCCCTCCTGGTGCGCCCCCACAACACCTCCGGCAGTCCTCCTACGAGATCCCCGATGATGTGCCACTGCCTCCTGGCTGGGAGATGGCGAAAACCCCTTCCGGGCAGCGATACTTTCTCAAGTGAGTACACCATTGCTTCTACTGCCTTTTATATTATTTTATTATACTGGTAACATCTGTCAGATATGATCACTCTTGGTACGGAATGGTGGGAATGCAGGTTTTATCTGTTCTCTTCCATTCCCCCTCCACACACACACTTTAATTAACACCCTGTAAGTCTCCTTGGATGAAGGCGTCTGCCAAATAAATAAGTAATAATAATTGAAGTCTAGCTGTCAGAATTCTGAAGCAACATCTGACCTATCCTAAAAGAAGCCCTGCATCTTCACCGGATCCGCTAACTAATCTAACAATCGTACTCCCTTACCACTGCTACATGCGAGACTGTAATCGATAAAGAGTTTGGGCTGGTCTTGGGCAGGAGCATGAAAATGAAGGCAATGTTCAAACCTGCTGAATTCCACAAACCGGTTCCTGCAGTCATTGTGGGAGACTGAAGTGTGACGGGTTTAGACACTGGTGTTCCAAATGGGGCTAGTAAAGTAAAAACTGAAACTTCAGTCGTCCAGGCGAAGTAGTTTTTGCACAGGCTCTGTGCTCTGTGTTCTTTAATGGTCCTGGCTACTTCTTAGAGAACAACCTAAGAGTGGTTACTAACCAGGTTTCACAGACATGTGCCCCTGGCAACGTGCGTTGTTAATTCATGACTTCATCTCTGACATTTTCTAACTAAACAGAACTCCAGATCCCTGCTGCTGGCTGAGGCCTCTCATAAGAGGAGGGATGACACATTTTGATAAATATCACATGAAGCCCATGCATGAGTTTTACTGTAGCAAAATGTTGACTTTGCAGATCATATTGATTGCAGTGAGCCAGAGGCCTGTTGGTGCTCGTAATTTGGGACAGGGTTGGGGACTGTGTCAGCATGCAAGGTGAGGTATCTGGAAAAAGAGAAACCAGGGAACCAAACGCAGCCAGGTGGTTTGTGTTATATGCATGCAGAGGAATCTAAGAAACCATAAACCAGCTGGGATGACTGTATGGGGAGGGTGTTTTTACAAGGAATCTATATTCCCCCAACGGGGCCCACTTCAAATCTTAACGTGGTCTTATTAGAATGCTACTTCTGTAAAACAAGTTGTGCAACTCCAGCTCCGAATAGTGTGTGCGTGTGTGTATGTGTGTCATCCTGTTCTACCTGTGTTTTGACATCTCTGATTAGATTAGATTAGCATGACAGCAGAACAGGATTTATCTATGTGCTTGTATGTGTGTATTTATTGATTCATTCAGTAGTTTACAAAATGTACAGGTGTTACAGGTTCTGAAATAAAAGGAAAACAAAGTTGAAAATAGTGTTCTGTAATGTGTCATTTTAATAACCGTTTTGAAGTTCTAGCACAAAGCCTAGACCAGGGAAACAAGAAAAGCACAATATGGATGAACTCTCTCTGCACTTATTCCTCATTTCCCAACTCTGTCAAACCCTCTCAGTACCCTCCCTCTGCTCCCCTCTGCTCCCCTCTGTCAGTGGAACTTCATCGCTCTTCTTTTTTGCCTTCTTTTTTTTCTTTTACCTTCCCTTCATTGGTGTGTTTGGTGTCCATTTCAAAGATTTCAGGCAGAACAATGGCACTCTGTAGGAGCCCGAGACTGGAGGGTGTAGACACAAGCCTGGCAAACTCATCTACCATTGAGCCTAGTAAGTTTGCTCTTCCCTAGACATCCAAAGTAAACGGTGAAGGAATCTTTTGAGGGAGAAAAGGGGGGTGGGGTTCTTTTAGAGAATGTTGGAGGGCAGGGTTGATGAAATATTTTGGGTATAGTGCTCACTATTAAAGAACGTAATGGGGCCTGTTGTTTTCCTCAGTTCCTCTGTGGATTGGGGTGTTTCCTACCTGTATCCACGGACAGTGCGTATCTATCTCTGAGTTTAGGTTTCCCTGAATCTGTTTGCTTTAACCGACCTATGGAGTATGGTGTAGGGGGCACCCTGCTGAATGAGGTGCTGACCTTTGAGTAAGATGGAAACCTTCTGCTTTGTGGTGTTCAAGATCTCTCAGCATGTGTCAAACAGAAGAAGGGCTATAGAATTGGGCTTTCCAATCAGGTGATCTACAAGCAGCAGACTTTCTTCTTTGGATATGTGCACACTTGGGCAAAGATTTAATTTAGAAATTGCTGCAACACAGTTGCAAAGGTAGCTTTTAAATGGCCGAAATCATTGCCCAGCTTTTCTGTGTACTGTATTAGTGGCAAAAGGCAGATAGGAAAACACAGTTGGAGTAATTAAGGAGTCAAAGCAGAAAAAGTTTAAGCCTTTCGTGCTTTTAATTTGCCTCTTGTATTTGTAAGCTATTTGGAATGATTCAGGAAACCTTTGTGTGAGATATTGTAAGTATATTTCTTCTTGTGATGAGTGGGTCTTGCAGATCCTCCAATAACTTCAAATCATAAATCCAGCTAATGCTTTTATTTGTGTGATGGTTGCCTCCAACTTTTCTTGTACAAAAGAATCCACTGAAAATACTGTGTTACAAGCCGTAGCAGGGGTGGCTCAAACACATTCTTTCAGAAATACTTTTCAAAAACTTGTAGACATCATGGTAGTTTCATTGTGAGTTTGGGAAACTGAATCAAAAAGTTATATTTCTATACCAGGAGATGGGGAAACCATAACAAAAATAGAAACCCTTGAGTACTAGAATGAAAACAGCCTTGCGTTTTAATGAGTCTGTATCCCCCGCTCTCCAACCCCTTGGCCCGAGTGCAGACAGAACCCCCCTTGTCTGAACTCCGCTAGGACCCTCCTCTTCAGAGCGGGTATTGTCTAATCTCTAATCAGTGTGTCTTTAAGGAATGAAAGCAGGGATGTGAAACACGGAAACCAAATCTTCCTTGACCACCACCACCCCCTCCTCTCCTTTCTTTGTTTGCAAAGAGAAGGAATTGAGATTTTGTTGACCTCAACTGTTTTGTGGTTGCCTTTCCCACAGGATGCAATTTTCTCCCAACAGTTTGTCAACAACTTCCTAGTTTTCTTTCTGAGCAGCTCGATGACTTCCTGTATGAGACTGGGGTTTGCTCAGCGTGATGTTATCTCGAGGGGGGTGTGGGGAGAGTCTGGTTGTACTCTTCAGTCTCCAGTGAAAGCAGACACTTTTGAGTCACATGATGAAGTGCAGTGGCAGACTTTGTAGGGGTGAAGTTTCGGATTTAAAGAGAACAGCAGTGATATTTATTTATTTATTTATTTATTTATTTATTTATTTTTAAATATCCTTCACATAAAATCCATTGTCATCATTTTGTACATATGTTGAAGGAATGTCTTGTGAGAAATGAAATGTAGAATACCATTAATTTAACTTTTTAATACATCTACCGTATATTGTACTGATGTTACGTGCACACCATAAACAGTAAATGTTCAGGTCCAGACCTAATACCAAGCATGCATTTACATTAGCGTCCAGTGTGTCTTGAGCAGAATGGACAAAGATCCTACAGTACTCTGTGTGGATGTATTGTATGAGCTTCTATAGGCAAATAGCAAACAGTTGTATAGATGAGGTGTATTTCATTGCACAATTTGAGCAGATCCTATTAAATGGTAACCCTGCTGTGCTGCTTGCTATGAGAAGCTGGAGTTGTAAAGCACTGATTCCAGTCAGCAGCCATCACTCAATTATATTCCTACCACACCATTGCACTGTGTGTAATATTGTGGAAGCATTTTGTTTATGTGTGTGCAACAGGGTGATGTGGGCTTACACAACCTTGTATTTTAGGTTTTCACACAGTAGTTAAAAGGGGGGAGAGGGAAACGTTGCTTCCTCCCATTTCGTCATCCATAACATTGCGTAGATACAAGTTCCGGCTAACACCTCCTTCAGTGTTGTGCTGCACGTCACGTGGTGGTTGTTTTCCATGCAAAGCACTGACCCGGAGCACCGAGGAAGGGTTTGCTTTCCAATGGGAATCCACCGCAGGTCTGCGCAGAAGGGGAAGCTCCATGATGGAATCGAGGTGCAGTTCAGGGTTTTGTTTTTACTTTCTGTTTTTGCAGTCTAATCTGGGCCTGTGATTTGCATCAGGCTCGCACAATGAGAAACCAGTCTTGTATTGGCTGGATCTGTTGCAGACGAAGCCGTGTCCCTAGGAAAGGTAAACGGGGGAGGGGGGGGGGGGGGGGGGTAGCATACTGCAGCCCCTGTTCAGTTGTGGTGTCCCTTGTCACTTATCTGTCATAATAAGCAATTGCATCTTCTTTGTTTGACTCGGAGAACAGAACATATGGCAATGTTTTGTTTTGTTTTGTTTTTCTACGAGCATTAAGTTCCTGCCAAGTAGCACCGTGCCCTCTGTGTTCACTAGAAGGAGAAAGTCAGTGCCCCTGTATTTTGGAAGTGCTTAACCTCGTGGTCATTCACGTGTATTAATCTAGCAGTTAGTTCTGGGTGAAACACTCGTTCAGCTCAACCAACAGAAGAAACAGCTAGCAAAAGATATTTTCTTTCGGGAAGGGCAGTATTGAAAAATTCAGCTAAGGAAAGTTTTGCCATGCTTGGAAATCACAATTTTGATATTGAAATGTTAGGTGTTTTAATAGAACCCTTAATTTAAGACCAACTGGGTACACTATCCTTTTTATTCAATTTGAGTTAATTTCATTAACTTACAAGAGTAAAATTCCGCCTTTTAGACTGGAGTGAAATACTATATATATAATATATATATATATATATATATATATATATATATATATATATATATATATATATATATATATATATATATATAATATAACACACACACATACGTATACATACACACACACACACACACACACACACACACACACACACACATCTCTGCTCTCTCTCTCTCCCTCCCTCTCTAAGGGGTCTGTGATGACTGATTGCGTTACCATGCTACCTGTTGGAGGTCAAAGACTCCATGTGATCTGGAATGAAATGCAGCCGCAGCAGGCTCAGCCCAGCCATTCAAGTGGCTCACTCTACAGGTTCAGGTTTCTTTCTGTTGATCCCATGATGTGCAGGATGCCTTCAAAATGCACTGCTGCTGGGACTGTGCTCCCTTATTCTGTCTCAAAACTTTTTTGTAATTCGAGCACCTAAGAAACTCGACTGTGTTTTTGCCATCACATACCGTACCAGTTTATTGGTTATTGAAGTGGGACAGTTACTCTGAGTGTAAACTTCACGCTTTCTAAGATGTTTCGGGGGCAAGTGTCAACACTTTTCACCAAGTGTTGTATTTTAAAACCAATTTCAGAAGTGCAGAGATGTCTATAAAGTGGAATTAGAAATTTGCAATCAAATTTAAATTGTGTTGTTGAGTTGGCTGGCTAAAACGGGTGTGGTGTATCTCTGATCCAGGTGTTCTCTCCCTGCCCCCATCCCTCTAAGGTGTTTTAGTAAAAGCAGGGCCTCTCCCAGCCAGGCCTGTCTAGTTCTGGAAAGTGTGAAATCATAGCTGGTGACAGCGGTGAGTTAAATAAACAAATTATTGCTCTGCCGTTGATGTAGCGGTGCTGTAGAGCATGTGCAAAAAACATGACCAGCCTCGTCTGCGTTGAAGTTTGGATTACCCATTACAATGCATTCAAATGCTATGCCGCTCTTACTTTACTGGGCTAAGCTGCTTTGCCTGCTGCAGTAGAGCAGCAAATTGAGGCTGACAGTCTCGGCTCAGCTTTCCAAGTCTTTCCAGACTCTTTGGTCAGTTGGCCTAGCTATCTGCTGAAGATGCAGCATGCCCAACTGCTGAGGAAAATAAACTCCCCTCCCTACCACAATGGTGCAGGCCTTTATGATTTAAAAAAAAAAGAAAAAAATTGGGAGGTGGGGTTAGATGGAGCGTTGACCTCTTTTGAAGACAAACAAAAAGAGTTCAGGATAAATCCAGCCAGTTTGCTGTGTGCTTTGATTTATGGCTGGGGGGGAAAGGGCCACTCACCTCGTTTAATCCTGATCTTGTCTCCCGGTATGGGAGGGCCGATGATCCACAGGCTCTCAAACTAGCAGGAGACAATGATTTCCCAGAGCCCGAGGGCTTCGGGGGCTTCAAGAGGGGCAGGGGGTGAGGAGGATTGGGTCATAAAGTAATGAAAGGAGGCTAATTTAGACACAGTGGCAAAACAGAAAGGGATAATCAGAGCTTCCGCTTACTTATTAAGTATATCCTTAAATAGCTTTTCCTCATCGGGCTGCCAGTTTACATGCAGTAAAGATTTAGGGCTGTCTTCAGTAGGCATTACCATTGTATAGTGAGGTGCTTTGTGTGTCTATTGGCACTGTATGTTTATTGCATTTTAATCTGAGATACAGTTCTATTATTTATTTATATAAGGAATACCTATTGATAGTCACATGCCGTTTCCTGGGGAAGCAAGTCGTTTTAATAAATTAATACAATTAAAAACAATGTAAAACGGGACAATCAAATGGCCTCTCAATGGATTGACACTGGCAAAATGTTTCTATCAATATTCAGACTGTAATTGCATGAGATCCTTCTGTTTGACTTGATGCACCCTCCTGGTTATATATCTATGGCTCTTAACCCTTAAAAGCATATGCTTTATTATATACACCCAGCTCTCTTGCATGCATCCTCATACGGTGCAGTACTACTGTATGAATTCTCAGATTTATTTATGCTAGGTTATTCTTGTGTAAAGAATACATATAAAAATCTGACCAACCTGTCAATATTAGCGTGTTAAGCAAATATGCTGGCAAACATTTACATCTATTTAAATATATTAAAAAAATAAAAGACTGCAGTTTTAGGAAAACATGTCAAATGCTTTTGATTTAAGAAGAATTGTTTCCTCCAGAAGGGCCACTTGCTTGAGTTGCAAGTAGTAGCCTGTGCTTTCCTTCCAGGTTTTACCCACGTTAATCTTTTGTTATTAAAGTCATTGAAGAGCTGCTTGTTTTCAGTAGGGGTTGCGGGTCTTTAAATATGTCATGTGAGGCGTGAGGATTGCCAGAACTCCACATGTCAACCATGCCAGTCACCGTGGAAACAGAGCTTTGTCTTCAAAACAGTGCTGGACTTTTGACTTCATTAATAAGACTTTGCATTGATGTGGTGTGAAATGCTGTAATCTTTTACTTCTGAGAACTCGCAAACAATGGCGGTTCAATTCATTTGATCTTTGCGTTTTCCACTCATTTTCTTTTTGAACTTACTAAATTGTAAATTTCTTTTTTTTTTAAATGGTTAGTTGACGTACAATACAATCTATTTACCAAAACCCAATCATTCCGATTTGTATGGGGTTCCACCGTCCACAGCTCCGGTTGCCGACCGCCATTCCAGTCCAGATTAAAAAAAAAAAAAAGATATGTAACTAATTAAGGCATAGGCTAGATACATTTTAATTGGTTCAATTAAGTTATTTAGGATATAGAGGAGCAAATGGTAAACTAGCATGACCCTTGCAATGCACCCCTGATATCAGATTGCAAAAGTGTACATATTTCGGCTAGTCTAGGCAGGTTTAGACAGACTGACTTTCTGCCAATTCAGTTATGAAAGTTTTTTTTTTTTTTATATATATATATAGAATTATTGTCAGTAGGATCGTGCATTGCGCTGCACTGTATGCTTTTAAAAATTCCTGTTTGTTTTGGCTGCTGCAGTCCAGAAAGCTATGTGACATTGATTTAGTTAAATCTCAACATGGTCTGGTTTTAAGGTTGGCACGTGTTGTTTGATACCACTTGATTCTCTTAAACAAAAGCCATAGGCATGGTGTTTTTGGTAAACAAAGAGGACGTTGATAAAGACTTGTGTGCTTTATAGTTCTGGTATTTTAAACAGAAGTGCTGTGCATCTTAATGTTGTGCACCTCTGTACCGTAACACCTGCTTTAGAAATGAACATACTTGCAAGACGAAGCTGCATACTGTACTGTAGAGAACAATACATTCAGGTTTTATGAATATCGGTCTAATATTATTAAATAATATTAGCTAGCTATAATTTGTTATGCTGAACTCTTGTGTGTTTTCAGTTCTTGTATGCAGGTTACATATTATTTTGCAGGGATCCCCTATCCAGTCCCTTTGGAATCACTAGAAGAGCAATGTTTCGAAGTATGGTCTGCAAATATTGCTTGCAGGCCCTCGAAAGCAGTGAAACATTTCAATGAGCTGAAACAGAGCCTGTCTGGTTAGTGTTCTCTGAGGACTGGATTGAGAATCTCAATAGACTTGATAACCCGGACACAGTGGCAGGCTTGTATTTTATTTTCCCTTTTGACACAGCCCTCCCTCAAGCTTGATAGGCTTGGTCCATTCTTCTGAAATGCTCCGACTGCCTGCTACAATATAGACTGGTGCCACTCCTCCGCTTCATGACAGGGCTGATGAATAAGGGGAAATGACTAAGCTGGTCAATCTCTTTTTTTTTCCTCCCATGAAATCCTAATAAGCACTAGAGGAGTGGTATAGTGAATAAGGACCAGCAGGCGATGGGTCTTCTCAATTTTAAGAGGGTTATGTCGCAAGGGAACCGCTATTTAACTCCAGCTGCCCTGCCTCTGTATCAGGGATTTTTTGAACAGCCCTTGTATAGTTGACTTAGTAGGTGTCCCACAGCGCCAGTTAATTCTTTCCCCTTTGTCAACAGCAATTGACGGCGCCAGGTAGCAACTCAGCATCAACACTGTTGACAAGTTACGAATCGACCCACAATTCCGACTTCTGGCATCTTTACAAAGCAGCTCTCAAAGACGGCTACTGACTGCTCTTTGGTGTTAAGCAAGTTTATACTGTACTGCTGTGGTCTGTAAAGCGGTGGGAAGAGGGGGGGGGGGGGGGGATGGGAGATGGAGTGCTATACCGCAGTTCAGTAATGGGGAAGAATTAAGAATGGCCCTATCTCCTGCAATGATATCACTTTCCTAAACAAAGGTCCTGTTCCAGGTCCTGGGACAGGGGGTCATTTGACTTGTCTTCTAGGGCAATTGGCTTCCCAGGTTCCTCTACTACTGGAACAACAAAAAACTAAGTTGAATGTTTGAGCTGGTCATTGCATGGAAAATCTTTACCCCAACAGGGAGCTTAGTACTTTTTGTAATAGATCAGGAGCATCCTGTATTTTTTTCCCCCAAAGTGATTGGTTGGAAGATCCTAATATGTTTGGCAGACTGTTGTGTAAACATGCAGTGTACCTGGGACTTTTAAATGTACAGTACTGGCACTCTCAGGCTTGGGTACATTTTGTTACTTAATCCAGAGAACTACAATTTTATTGAAAAATTAAGATTGAAAAATCTGGCAGACCTGTCCATTTAATAATTTGAATTCTATTGTACATAACGTGCTGCATGTCTACATAATGTGTGTCTTCCCCCCCAATTCCCATGTTTTCCACTTTTGTATGAAGGTTGCCAAATAAAAATACAGGAAACGGGTCATTTCTTAGGTATGTTCTCAAAACCCCTTGTATTTTATGCTTCTGATTTGTTACTCTTGTATACAGCACTTATTTAGTAAATTCATATGTAACATGTGTTATGCATTCATGTTTATAGGGGGGTGTATATTTTCATCATGGTAGTGGAAAGAGGGAGGCAGAAAAAAAAGCCAAATATATATTTTTGTTTATTGCATTATTTGATAGTATAAGAAGAAACTTGAAGGCCATTGTTGCCTTTCAAAGATTGTCTAAAAGGGAAAGATGCACAAATACCTGAATTAATAAACAGTGTGAGCTAGATTTCAAGTTTACTTTCATACTCTAAAACCACGCTACCAAAATCACAGCCTTAAAACTGCAGCTGTCACAGAACTTGGACCACAAATATAGCACTTTTTATAGTGAAGTGGGAGGTCTGACCTACGTCCTGATGCTCAATGATATTAGTTTGAGTGGTCGTATTGGAAATGCTGATCAAGAAGTTAACATTTGAAGAGGGTGATTAGCAGATTTACAGTATGTTATAAAGAGACACCCGCACACATACAAACAGTGGTATAGATGCATGGCTTCCAGAAGGCAACCAATGCACAGCTTAAATGATTGTTCAGCTTCCATCTGCTTGAGATATGGCACCTGTTGTGTAACATAAAGTATTTATGTATAATATGTACATTAATAAAAAAAATACTTTTATACCAGTTTTTTTTTTAGTATTTCTTCATTTAAATGTTTTTTTTATTATTATTATTTTTATTTCCCAGTAGATTTGAGGTTTGAAGCCAGTGTAAATCGCATTTGGCTTAAGGTAGAGATATCTCCAGCTTTCCTTGAGAAGGAGTGTCAGGAACAGTACTGTATGCACGACAAAACATTTAAACAAGATAAAGAAATGGAAGAAAGGTCCTGGCTCGCATGTTGCTGCTAATGAATAGCACAGACACAGTGTTCTGGATTGCTCTTTACCTCCCATCTTCCATAGCTGTCCTATCAGTAGCCAGTCACACACCACTGCTGAAATATTCATTTTATACTGCTTTTCCACACCGATTTTTAGTACAGTATTTCTATCCAAAATAATTATTGAAGTGCCTTTTATGCATAGTGTAGGAATGTTGAAATATACATGTTGAGCTTTTCTGTACATTCATACCATCTTCATCAGTCCTTGTATTGTTTTAAAGGATATATGGTCGCGATTGTATTTTTTGGTAATGGAATCCAGAATGATGCTACACTGTAAATGCATTTGCGATCCAGGAAACAAAGACTTTGATTTACAATCATCACTACAAATTACTTTCATATAGTCACTTTCATACATTAGTATGTTAGACTGTTTGGCAGAAACCGTAACCATAGTTAAAAACAGGAAAGTGTTTATCCAATTCATTAAAACCTTGAATGGCTGTAATGGAACAAATAAGTGCCTCTGCACCTGACTGGAGGTTCAATTTGATTAAATTAAATTTTAAAAATGGTTCAAGGACAGACCTGGATTGGAAGGGTTCTCTGATGTGGTTCTATGACATGAACAATAAGGGAAGCTTGGCGAGAGGCCTTCTTCTGCAAAGGGAACCAAGAGGGCAAACAAAGGACAATTTCATTAAAGTACTTCAGGATGCGTTTTGGTGTAAACCTCTGATGTAAACTAGTAGCCAATCAAATCGCATGCAGGAGGACGGGCTAGTTGTTTTTTTTTTTTGGTTTTTTTTCTTCAACTAAGATTTTCCAACTAACAGTATTTCTTAGGTTTGCAGGATTATGTAATGGCATAAGTACCTTATGTACAGTACGTTTAAGCTAATGACTGGACATTATGTTTGATTCTTTACTGATGGTTGTGACCAGCCAGAATACTGCGTGCTGCTCTTTGGGAAGGGTAATATGTGTGTGTGTGTGTGTGTGTGTTTACATTTTGTCTATGTGGAAACCTTAATGTTAAGCTCATTTGCGTTTGTGAGACTTGCTGTTTGTTGACCACGCACCTCCCTCTCCTATAAAACTCCAAGATGTCAGTTTGGCACACAGATGGGACTGTGAGAAAGCCAAATATGAACTGTGCTGTTTACTGGACTTGCAATCCAACACCTCTCTCCCAGACATCAATGCTTCTACTGTCACAAGAGGAGGACCACTCTGTGCATTCGTTCCAAATACAGTAGTAGTAAAGAAAGGACATGTCAAAGTACTATTGCAATAGCATTTTACAGTACACTGAATATCCTGTCTTGTAAATTAAACAGAATGTGCTTTAACAAGAAAAGAAGCTCAGTGTGGTAATTGTGGATTGTTAATGTTATTTTTGAAAGCTAAAAGTTTGACACAGTTCTGTGTACTGTAGAAGTTGAGAAACTATTTGAAATATAAAGGGAGTCTAAAGTGATGTTTTAAAAAAAATACTCAAACATTTAAGAAAGATTCCGGTGCATTACAACACCTTCGTTTTTCAGGGATGTCCTTTTTTAATTTTTTTATGGCATAGATGCTGGTGTGCTTCAATGAAATACAAGGTAATTTTAGGTCTGGAAATAATTTCAGCAAGAGATTCCCATATCTCTATCCCCTTTCATGTTGACAAACAAGTCATTCTTGGGAGCTTGGTGTCCTTGAATGTATGCCTCATATCCTTGTATTTGGGATCATCTAATCATCCAAGCTGTGCCTTAAAGAAGCCAGCGTTGATAACGTAGTCGAAACAAATCGGGGCCAAATCGAACAGGGGTTGTGTGGTTTTCTCCGTGGGAAACAGTTTTGTGAGTCAATTAAAATGGTTCCTAGTGCTGATGTATGTGCTAGGGCAGAAATAAAGAAAAACACAAGCTGTTTAAAAATCTCCGTAATGAAGTTCAAGACTAATAAAGTATGCACCTGGTAAGGGAAAGAACACACCATAAAGGACTGAGGGGTATATGAACGGGCTTAGATCCCAACGTTCATTAGAATGCATTACAGGAGTAACTCTGCAGCCTGTTGCGTGAAATAGCACATGACAGGAAGAAAGCTGTCGGCTGGAAATGAACTTCGTACTGAAACAATGGGATTGTGCAACCTGCTTTAAATGCACTGTATGTGAAATAGATTATGATGTGTGTTTTTATGTACGTTGCTTTATTAAATGCAACTACCCATCGAACAAAAAAAACATTTCTAAGCATCAGAAATTGACACCCCTTCTCATTTTGTTACTGCAGTTACGGTGAAGTTAACAGTCCTTTTGATAGCATTGTATCCAATGCTGCTTTGTTATCCATGATTACCCCCAACAAGTTACCTCCACCTAACCCTTTCCCGGGGTGTACAGTACTGTGTCTTATCAGGAACCCTCTTTCGCTAAACAAGAATGGGTCCTGAACGCGCAATCAAGAGACTTTTAAAAGCTGCTGCTTCTTCTCTGTTGTTTTTGTTAATGTGTGATCAGGAGCCTGGTGATATGAACCCTCCTTCAAAGAGGGAGATTAATCCACAGGAGGGGGGTCACGAGGGATCCCCAGTCATCTATCTTGATGAGGTCCTGCTGATAGAAGAGCAATTGGTCATCTTTAACTAAACGGTGCCTAATAAGGGAAATCTGGTCCGAGGTGGCGATTTCTCATTCGTTCATCACCTGATTAGACACAACCCCCAAATGGCTGTTTTATTTTATCAGCAGGACACTTGTGAGTTGTGGTCCCGTATAAATGGGAGGTGGGTATTTTGGTTTAGTAGTTACCCAACAACCATGGTTTATTTAAGGGTCTTTCCAAAACTAGGTCCCTAATATTGTATTGCATTTTTAGAAAAATAAGATTGGACTAATCACTTCAGACTGCAGTACATACAGAAAACTGGGCGGTAAAGGCACTATGAATGTTTTTTAATGACTCAAGTCTTCTTAAGCTGTTTGACTGCATGCTCTGCCGCTCTGGGTATGACATCTTTTCCTAGCTATACTAAGTATCAAAACTGTAGTGAAGTGTACTTTGTGAAACAGCCTACAAACATCAATGCAGCTTATTCTTGTTGTCTGGAACCCTTGTGACTTTACTGCGCAGGGTAACCCTCACTTAGACTAGAGTAATTTAAAGGCAAATCTTAAGATGAGAAACAGAATTAACTGTTACCCGATTGAGTGGTGGAAGCCCTGTAATTAGTTTTTTGGTAGCTCCAGTTGCAGCTTTCTTAAACAACCAAAGTTCTGAGACTCGCACTTTGAGGAAGGCAACCCTTTTTGCTTCCACTAGTTTGTATTCTAGAGTTGCCTTGTCCTTTTATTTGTCAAAGCTTATAAGAAGATGCCACAGGAGAGGATAAATATAGTAACAACAAAGTGCACAAGTTTGTGTTTTTTTTTCCCTAAACAGCAATCTGTGCAGGGATTATCGGGACACTGTGGCATTGTGCACAAAATCAATTAAGCACAGGCAGGTTTAGCTAACATGCGAACAGTCCTACCCTCCTCCTTTCGTCCCAAGTCCAGCATGTGACATTATAAGTAACACTGCAACAATACACACAGGCCTGATAAGTGGGCCATTAATCCAAGACTGTCGGCCACACGGGTGAATATACAGCTCACTGGTCATACAGCCGTATAATATCCTCTTTCCTCCTGCACAGTGAAAAGATGGCTATCGGTTTTAAAAATATGAAAACAAAGTGCGCTCTTGAACTCTGTGCCAGAGGTCTGTGTCGCCCGCTTCCACAGCTGCCGCTCGGAGCTGCGGCCTGTTTGTTCATGAACATCATTGGCCTTGCTTCCTCTGCGTAGGGATAGGCCTGTAGTGAGAGTAGGGACAGGGTTCAGTACTGTACAATACCCCACAGAGAATTTGTTTGCAAAGCCATGAAGGCTTGATAAGAAATTCACAATTGTTTTTACTGCATTGCTAGCAGAGGATTCGATAATTGTAAAATTCAGATAGTTCACGGTTAGGTTCGGACACATTTGACCGTACATTTTATATTTAAGATTAATGTCTAATGTCCCTTCTTTAATTCATTGATGTCAATATTTCATGATTTTCAATAAGTAAACCAGATAGCGAAATAACAACTAAATACTGCACATACTGAGTATAACACTTGAGAGTTACTCTTTTGTTTTTTTAATAGCTTCTTTCTTGTATCCATGTTGTTTCTGCACATAGTTTAAACGGATGCCCCAGGGTAGTGCAAAGCCTTTTCCTTCAACAATATGTTTTGAAATAGAGCTACACAGGAACCCTTAATGATACGTTTTGACAAGAAGAGGATCGATCAGCCTGCAATTATAACTTGACAGCTAGCAAAGACTGTCTGCCAGCTCTTTGAAGTGGCATTCTTAGTAAGCAGCTGTTATTTTAATGGGGGTGGACTCTGTTTGTTTCAGGGGGCTTCTTTTTATACAGTACAACATTCCCATTGACACTTTGCTATGAATCTGGTTTTGTAGGAAAGATGAGACTTATTAGCAAAAGCATCTGCACCAAAATATGTGTGTTTTTTTTACTTGGCATACAGTGTTCAGTGTGTACTGAATATAACACAACTAATAGTGCCTGTTTATTACTGTTAGCTGTCATGATGTTACACGTCTTCATGTTCAGCTGCACAGCTTTGTTTGCAAGCACAGCCTGTCTAGTTGCCCTGGAATGAGTTCTTCTTAGCCATCTGGCTTTGAACACCAGCGACGTTAAATAAATACCTCTGCTGCACTAAATCACCCCTCGGCAAAAGGGCTAATTAGAGTCCCTGGTTCCACAGGTAATTGAGAGTGTATTGGGCCCCCTCGGAAAGCTAACCAGAGATTTCCTCCCATGACTTCCTGAGCCCTAATTAAACATGAACTCAGAGTGCTCACATCTCTCTCTCTCTCTCTCTCTCTCTCTCTCTCTCCTCTCTCTCTCTCTCTCTCTCTCTCTCTCTTATTTGCCAAAGAAACGTGGGAAGGTCAGCACAAACCTTCAGCTGAGAAGAGTTTTAAACAACCCCTTCCCATTTTTAATTGTCACAGTTTCCGATGATAATGAGGGGGTGGGGGGGGGGGGGGGGGGGGGGGGGGGTGTTGGAACATCAGCAAAGGCAGCCAATGTTGTTAGCAGAGTCACTTCCACATTGTCTTCTCAGGTTGACACCCCGAGTCCCCCTTTTGAGCACCCCCGCCCCCCTCCCCCCCCCCACTCTTCTCCTCCGGAGACCTTTATAAAGGGGCCCCACTTGTTTGAAGCCTTCAGGCTTTGCTGGTGTGGGGGGAGGGGATGGATTTGGCCGCTCCTTTGATCAGTAAAGCAAAACAAGAGGGGCTCAAAAGCAAATGGGTGGCTTTGTGTGAATGGCAGCACTGACTCGGGGCCTATCCACCAAGCCCCATGAGCAGAGATTGCAGAGCAGGCAGTCACACAGGGATTACGGTAGACCGCTTGGGAAACACACATAGCCGGACTTCTGAATTACTCTTTTTTTTTATTTTATTTTTTTTAATGAATTAGCATTTCTTTATGATGCCTGTCCACCCCACACTCCCAAATCTTCTATTTGCAGGGCTAATCCAACATGCGTCTTCTGATTTCAACCAAGACCATAAAAAAGACTGTAAATAGATTGTAGTGCAACTTAAACAATCACAAGTAGTATAGCAGTGTTTCAGTTTAGGTGCACGGGAAAGCAATGTAAGAAGTGTAACCTTGAGTTTGTTTGTTTTTAGGTTCAGAAGTTGATTGCAAGGCAGAAGTTTGCCGTGGTGACACTACAGTTGTAAAACTTCTGTACAAGAACCTTCATGTTTTATTATTTTTAGTCGTGCCTGCTCTTTCAGTATGTAGCATGTGACGTGGGTGCAAAGGCTGTGAAACTGCTGCTTTTGTTCCACGGGTAAAAATAGCTAACTGATAAGGTGGCATGTACTGTAGTATCAGTGTAAGGCAAAGTTGTCATGAAAAGTTAGTTGTGTACAGTGTACACATCCTATTTAATGTGCACATGTTTAAAATATACTTCAGTATATTTACACAATACCAAGACTGTACATACACAAATATAGCTACCAGCACGATACAAGAGGTCCTTGGTTGAGATGGATCCTAGGTCATTAAAATCTCTTGAAACTGCTTTCAGATTGACCCCCAGCGCCCTGTCTAAATTCCAGGGAAGTGGTACCTCCCTCATCCAGCATGGGGACTGGGCCTCTTTTGAGAATGAACAGGCACATTCAAAGGGGTTTTCCTGTATTACCTTTCAATCAATCAGACAGTCAATCAATTAAGCAATAGGACTCCTCAAAGAGGGAATTACCAGAGATTAGGGACCAGTCTTTTATGATAAACCAGGCAGTAATCCTGGCTATTCCAACTGCAGAATAGCTATCTCAATTATTATTCTCGCCCTTATTAATTGTTGTTCTAATATACAGTAAATACATTTGGCACATTGAAATGTTTTTGCAAAATTGAAATTCCAAGTTATTTAAAAGTTTGATATGTTTAGAGTTCTTTCTTTCTTTCTTTCTTTCTTTCTTTCTTTCTTTCTTTCTTTCTTTTTTAAAATTGAAAATCTTTTTGCCTGAGTTATAGCTGTGCCAGCATCCCTAACTGGACTTGTATATTTTGGTAATGGAGATAGCGCTGTGTTAAGAGGTAAGCCAGACAACGTGGCTGCTTTTGTCTCTGTGTCTTTGGTGTTTCGAGTTCTAATGTCCTTGGCTTCCCCCTCAGCCTTTATCTCGAGTACATGTGTGATGGATTGCCAACCCCCCTCCCAGCGAGAGGAAAGGAAAAACAAGGGCAATAAACCCCACAGGAACAAATGCTGTCAGGCCGGCTGTTCAGAGGTGTCTTGTGGGGCCAGCGCTTGCTAGGGACCCTGTTTGTGTGGGGGAGGAAGCTGTGTATGTGTGGTCTGGCTTGGTGTGCTCAAAGTAGAAATAATGATGATGATTCCTACAACTTCAGAGTTTCAAGAGTGCTTGTTTAATGAAGAATGCCCTCTTAACTAGAATGGGATGCCACCTTCGACTGCCACGTTCTTCATCCATAATGCTGAAACATTATTAGCATTACCCTCCTCCTTTCGTCCCAAGTCCAGCATGTGACATTATAAATAACGCTGCAACAGTTGCATTACACTTCATAATAGTAATCATAAAATGGTTTGATCTGCGGTGATGAGATACACTGCTGTTGCTGTTGTTTCCCAGTGCTAGTAAGGGTGTGTCGTTTTTTTTGTCTTGTTTTTTTAAACTTTGTTTTGAGACCAGATCTAAATTTAGGCATACAAGGCGGTTCTGGCAAGACATACAGACAGCATGCAGCACACGTCCTCCATTACATGTTGT